>NC_057813.1:670760356-670878525 GCF_018294505.1 Triticum aestivum | reverse complement strand
TCTGCATTATTTATTTTCTTTTGTTTTTTTCTTTATTTTTTAATTCTTTTTGCTTTTAGTTTTAGGAAAATTATAAACTTTCTGTTACTGCCATTACTTTTCAAATTTGAAAACACTTTTTTTGTTTTTTTGTTTTCTTTCTTGCTTTATTTATTTTATTTTGTTTCTACTTACAACAAAATACTTATTGTTGCTATTTTTAATTATTACGAGGGCCGAACCATAAGACATTAAAGCATTTCAAATGAACTCTAAAAAAGTTGAAAGTTGGCATGGTATCATAAATTGACCCACACATAGCATGTGCATATACAAAACGGACAATGGTATCATACTCGTCAGTTACAAAGTTGGCATGGTATCATCATAATAGTTGCGGGAGAAAGTCTTCACTTTTTCTTCGCTTGTGTCATTTGCTTATTGCGCCGTAACCATGGATAATCTTCATCGTTTATCAGGATGCTGGGGTCAGCCTTGACTTTGAAGGGAGGAATTTCATGAAACTTTTCATAATCTTCAGACATATCTGTCTTGTCCTCCACTCCCATGATGTCCCTTTTTCCTGAAAGAACTATGTGGCGCTTTGGCTCATCGTATGATGTATTCGCTTCCTTATCTTTTCTCTTTCTCGGTCTGGTAGACATGTCCTTCACATAGATAACCTGTGCCACATCATTGGCTAGGACGAACGGTTCGTCAGTGTATCTAAGATTTTTCAGATCTACTATTGTCATTCCATACTGTGGGTCTACCTGTACCCCGCCTCCTGACAGATTGACCCATTTGCACTTAAACAAAGGGACCTTAAAATCATGTCCATAGTCAAGTTCCCATATGTCCACTATGTAACCATAATATGTGTCCTTTCCCCTCTCGGTTGTTGCATCAAAGCGGACACCGCTGTTTTGGTTGGTGCTCTTTTGATCTTGGTCAATCGTGTAAAATGTATTCCCATTTATCTCGTATCCTTTCCAAATCGTAACAGTCGAAGATGGTCCCCTGGATAACATGTACAGCTCATCACAAACAGTGTTGTCACCTCTGAGACGTGCTTCCAACCAACTACTGAAAGTCCTGATGTGTTCACATGTAATCCAGTCGTCGCACTGCTCCGGGTGTTTGGAGCACAGACTGTTCTTGTGTTCATCGACATACGGGGTCACCAAGGTAGAGTTCTGTAGAACTGTGTAGCGTGCTTGAGACCAAGAATATCCGTCCCTGCATATTATTGAGTCCCTTCCAAGCGTGCCTTTTCCTGTCAATCTCCCCTCATACCGCGATTGAGGGATACCTATCTTCTTAAGGCCAGGAATGAAGTTAACACAAAACCCGATGACATCCTCTGTTTGATGGCCCATGGAGATGCTTCCTTCTGGCCTAGCGCGGTTACGGACATATTTCTTTACGACTCCCATGAACCTCTCAAAGGGGTACATATTGTGTAGAAATACGGGGCCCAGAATGACAATCTCGTCAACTAGATGAACTAGGACGTGCGTCATGATATTGAAGAAGGATGGTGGGAACACCAGCTCGAAACTGACAAGAGATTGCACAACATCACTCCTTAGCCTTGGTATGATTTCTGGATCGATCACCTTCTGAGAGATTGCATTGAGGAAGGCACATAGCTTCACAATGGCTAATCGGACGTTTTCCGGTAGAAGCCCCCTCAATGCAACCGGAAGCAGTTGTGTCATAATCACGTGGCAGTCATGAGACTTTAGGTTCTGAAACTTTTTCTCTGCCATATTTATTATTCCTTTTATATTCGACAAGAAGCCAGTCAGGACCTTCATACTAAGCAGGCATTCAAAGAAGATTTCCTTCTCTTCTTTGGTAAGAGCATAGCTGCCAGGACCTTCATACTGCTTTGGAGGCATGCCGTCTTTTTCGTGCAAACGTTGCAGGTCCTCCCGTGCCTCAGTTGTATATTTTGTCTTCCCATACATGCCCAAGAAGCCTAGCAGGTTCACGCAAAGGTTCTTCGTCACGTGCATCACGTCGATCGAAGAGCGGACCTCTAGGTCTTTCCAGTAGGGTAGGTCCCAAAATATAGATTTCTTCATCCACATGGGTGCGTGTCCCCTAGCATCACTCAGAACAGCTAGTCCGCCGGGACCCTTTCCAAAGATTACGTGTAAATCATTGACCATAGCAAGTATGTGATCACCGGTACGCATGGCGGGCTTCTTCCGGTGATCTGCCTCGCCTTTGAAATGATTGCCTTTCTTTCGACATTGATGGTTGGTCGGAAGAAATCGACGATGGCCTAGGTACACATTCTTCCTGCAGCTTGCCAGGTATATACTATTGGTGTCAAGTAAATAGTGCGTGCATGCGTGGTATCCCTTGTTTGTCTGTCCTGAAAGATTACTGAGAGCGGGCCAATCGTTGATGGTCACGAACAGCAACACCTTTAGGTAAAATTCCTCCTGTTTGTGCTCATCCCACGTACGTACACCGTTTTCATTCCACAGCTGTAAAAGTTCTTCAACTAGTGGCCTCAGGTACACATCAATGTCGTTGCCAGGTTGCTTAGGGCCTTGGATGAGAACTGGCATCATAATGAACTTCCGCTTCATGCACATCCAAGGAGGAAGGTTATACATACATAGAGTCACGGGCCAGGTGTTGTGATTGCTGCTCTGCTCCCCGAAAGGATTAATGCCATCCGCGCTTAAAGCAAACCATACGTTCCTTGTCTCACTTGCAAACTCATCCTAGTACTTTCTCTCGATTTTTCTCCACTGCGACCCGTCAGCGGGTGCTCTCAACTTCCCGTCTTTCTTACGGTCCTCACTGTGCCATCGCATCAACTTGGCATGCTCTCCGTTTCTGAACAGATGTTTCAACCGTGGTATTATAGGAGCATACCACATCACCTTCGCAGGAACCCTCTTCCTGGGGGGCTCGCCGTCAACATCACCAGGGTCATCTCGTCTGATCTTATACCATAATGCACTGCATACCGGGCATGCGTTCAGATCCTTGTACGCACCACGGTAGAGGATGCAGTCGTTAGGGCATGCATGTATCTTCTGCACCTTCAATCCTAGAGGGCGTACGACCTTCTTTGCTTCATATGTACTGTCGGGCAATTCGTTATTCTTTGGAAGCTTCTTCTTCAATATTTTCAGTAGCTTCTCAAATCCTTTGTCAGGCACAACATTCTCTGCCTTCCACTGCAGCAATTCCAGTACGGTACCGAGCTTTGTGTTGCCATCTTCGCAATTGGGGTACAACCCTTTTTTGTGGTCCTCTAACATGCGATCGAACTTCAGCTTCTCCTTTTGACTTTCGCATTGCGTCCTTGCATCGACAATGACCCGGCGGAGATCATCATCATCGGGCACATTGTCTGGTTCCTCTTGATCTTCAGCAGCTTCGCCCATTGTAGCATCATCATGCACATCGTCTGGTTCCTCTTGATGTTCAGTAGCATCACCGTATTCAGGGGGCACATAGTTGTCATCATACTCTTCTTCTTCGCCGTCTTCCATCATAACCCCTATTTCTCCGTGCCTCGTCCAAACATTATAGTGTGGCATGAAACCCTTGTAAAGCAGGTGGGTGTGGAGGATTTTCCGGTCAGAGTAAGACTTCATATTCCCACATATAGGGCATGGACAACACATAAAGCCATTCTGCTTGTTTGCCTCAGCCACTTCGAGAAAATCATGCACGCCCTTAATGTACTCGGAGGTGTGTCTTGAACCGTACATCCATTGTCGGTTCATCTGCGTGCATTATATATAATTAAGTGTGTCAAAAATCATTACAGAACACTAAAACCAAATTAATAGAAGTTCATCATCACACTAAAACCAAAGTACATACATAGTTCTCATCTAACAACATAAAGCTCTGCAGAGCATCTAAATTAATTAAACCATACACTGAAACTATGTAAAACATTTCAATGCGAAAACAAATGCGATCATAATCGCAACCAATGTAACAACTGATCCAATGGCATAATGATACCAAGCCTCGGTATGAATGGTATATTTTCTAATCTTTCTAATCTTCAAGCGCATTGCATCCATCTTGATCTTGTGATCATCGACGACATCCGCAACATGCAACTCCAATATCATCTTCTCCTCCTCAATTTTTCTAATTTTTTCCTTCAACAAATTGTTTTCTTCTTCAACTAAATTTAACCTCTCGACAATAGGGTCGGTTGGAATTTCCGGTTCAACAACCTCCTAAATAAATAAAATATATGTCACGTTGGTCGTCATAATTGTCATAAACAATAAATGAACCAATAGTTATGAAAAGATAATATATACCACATCTGAATCATAGATAGGACGAGGGCCGATGGGGGCGGATACCAAAACCATCGCACTATATAAGATGCAATAATAAAAGTAAGAAAATTATACAAGTATCTATATAAACATACAAGTAAGAGGCTCACCACGGTGGTGCCGGCGACGAGATCGGCACGGGCGATCGACGACGGTGAAGACGGGGACGGGACGTGACGGACCGCTAAACCTAGACAAATATTAAGGAAAATGGAGCTTGGAGGTGGAGCTTGGAGAGGAGAAAGCTTAAGTAGTGTGGCTCGGGCATTCCATCGAACACCTCGTGTGCATAGGAGGTGAGCTGGAGCACCACAAAGCTCCCTCCTCGCATGCCACGAAAAACAGAGCAGTGAGAGTTCTCTGCTCGCGGGGTATATATAGGCAACTAATTGGTCCCGGTTCATGGCTTGAACCGGGACTAAAGGGAAGCCTTTGGTCCTGGTTCAGGCGACCAACCGGGTCCAATGGTGGTGGGCCAGGAGCAAGGCACATTGGTCCCGGTTCGTCCCACCAATCGGGACCAAAAGGTCCAAACGAACCGAGACCAATGGCCCACGTGGCCCGGCCGGCCCCCGGGGCTCACGAACCGGGTCGAATGCCCCCATTGGTCCCGGTTCTGGATTGAACCGGGACTAATGGGCTGACCCGGCCTGGACCATTGCCCCCTTTTCTACTAGTGATCGACTTCCTGCCAAACTAATCCTCTCTTGGAAGAGCTGGAAACAGAAACAAGACAAAATGCTGAAATTTGTATGTATGTAAGACATGCGGGGACGAAATCACTATTCTGACCTTGTCAGAGATTTAAGTTGCAAACTGAACCCGACATGAAAGTATTTCACGATTTGACCCTTTTAGAAACGCCAAGGCCCGCGGCGTTTCTGATGAACGTTGAAACGCTGACCAAGCTAGCGTTTCTTTCCTGGCCCACTGCCAGGCCGAGTTGGCGTTGCTAGCTGACGTGGCTGGTTTGAAACGCCGAGCCAGCTAGCGTTTCTAGAAACGCCAGCACCAATGGCGTTTCTGTTGCAGATATTTTAGGTGCCCGTGGGGCTTTCCCCCACCACTCACCACTCAATCTCTTCTCCCCCATTGGCCTATCCCGAGCTCTTCCCCTTTTCCCCCTTTGTGTCCCTCACTTAGCCCCTCTCAAATCCTTGCAAATCGAATGGGTTGGTCCATGGATCCGGTGTCATTTTCGTTCGCTGAGGTAACCTCCTTCATCTCACAAATTTTTATTGGTTGGATTTGCCCATTTGGATTGATTTGTTCTTGTTGTTCCTAACCCTAGTTTTGAACATGGAGCTATAATGTGATGTTTTTAGTATTGTTGTTCCAGTGTTGTTGCATTGTGATGTTGTTGAGCATACCTTATTGTTTGGTTTATGACTAATGTTAATATTTAGGGTTAGGGTTATGCCTAGTGTTAAGATTTAGGGTTAGGGTTAGTGGTTTTGTTAGCAATGTGGTATATTTAACATTGTACATTTCTTATACTTATGTTCCCCTTTTTAGATGGACAAGATTGTGAATATTCATTATGTTGACAAAGAGGCATTCATGAATGTGGATATTGTTGACAAGTATGAGGAAGTATTGATATTTCTTGAGACTCCTAGTTATGAAGAGGTTGTGGAAGAAACACGGATAAGATTAAAGTGGGTGGATGCAAGTGACCAAGTTGAATTAGTAGGAAGATATGATGTTGGGTCGGCACACAAGTGTCGAATGAAGACAATGCCTATCAAGTCCAATTTGCATTGGGTTGCATATAAGGAGGTTGTTGCATCCTCGGCAGTCAAGTCACTTGAAGTATTTGCAAGTAAGGTGGTGAAGGCTCCTCTCTTTCATGTTGACTTGAACCAAACCTTAGTAGATGATGTGAGCCCGGTTAGTAGTGTGCCGCTTATTGTTGAGCATAGAGTTGAAGCTGAAGCCAATGAGTATCCCCAATATGAGTTCGGAGGTAGTGCACCGATGAAAGATGATGGTGATGACTCCGACAAAGAGTATGAGAGGCATCACAACATTGTTGGTGACGTAGAGGCCGAAGTAAGGCATCAGGACATGGATCCTGACATTATCTATCAGCGTGCTTGTGTGGATGACTCGGATGATGAAGGCCCGGTGAATGAGTTGGACGAGGATGGCTTGACTGAGAAAGAAGCAGAGTGGTACACAAAATTCACCAGTAGGGATCACAAAGTTCCCTTGTTTTGTGATGTTAGCCTTGCAGATAAGGCTATAGTTGACGGTGGCATGAGCAAGACAATTGAGGCTAGACAGTTCCCAAGTAGTACACCCGACGTGATTTAGATGGCATACGTGAGGAAAGGTTTGATGTTCGAGCACATGCTAGAATTCAGGATGTGGTTGTGTGAGTATGCTGTCAAACACCACAGGCCTTTCATAGTTGTTCACTTGGACTGCAACAAGCGATACACCATGAAATGTGAGGTAGAAAGATGCAAATGGAAAGTCAATGGAAGACTCACAAAAGATGGTTGGTGGAAGATAACTAGTTGCAAAGCCACTCACCAATGCACACCGCCGGCCGTAGAAGCACGGAAGACACACCGTCAACTAACCTCGGAATTCATTGGTTATAAATACCAGAAACATATAGACGAGGATCCAACCGTTAAAGTGAAGTTGTTGATGAGTTGGATTGAAGATAAGTTCGGATATAAGGTCAAGTATGGGAAGACATGGAAGGCCAAGCAAGTTGCTCTCAGAATGTCCGCATCGTAGTCTGTCTCCTCCTCTTCATCTTACTGTTCATCAATCCGTGCTAAGCTAGAAGAAGCACCTCCTCGGCTGGAAGAAGGACGAGCGGAAGAAGCACGTGCTTGGCTCGAAGATGGACGAGCGTAAGAAAGAACATCCATTCTATACTGGGCACGTGCACGCACATCCGTTCATGAACCGCCATGGCAAGAGAGTAAAGCAGCTAGTGTTCGGCAACGATTCACAACCTTCTGTAGAGGCAAAGGCATTGACATGTAAATATGCAAAAATAGTTCACATGATATAAAATAAATGTTCATATTAAAAAGGCCTCTAACCTGTAGAGTACTCCTAACGAGACCGTCCGTTTCTCTACCAGGTGCGCGGCCAAGCACCACATTACTATCATTGATACATCTCCATAGCTCCGTGCCCTGAATAAAACTTAAGTGACACACCACTCATGAAGAAATGACACATGTTCAAAAAAGAGACAAAAAGGCATACCACTCGATCATGCAGAGGGCCATAATCTAGGTGCGCTCCAATGGTCTCCCTAATAGAGTTGTTGAATGCACCATCAGCAGCCTCACTTGGCATTACTTCCAAGCAATCGGCACGAGTCCAAGCACCCTTAAGGATAACTCTGTACTCTTTGCGAAGCCACTCCAAATGCCTTAAATATGCCCCCTCGTCGTTGTCAGGTGTGTGATCATCTTCAACTCGGGCATTCCTCTGAGCATTCCACATGTCCACCCACATAAGATGGTGATCCTCCCAATTAATGACATTCTTGTTGTGTTGCCGGCTCGTCCTACAAAGCATGAGAAGTATCGGTATCAATTTCATTTTTCAGTGGTTACACATTGATCAACATATGGTACAAAAACTCTCACCTATGTAGCACCACACTTGTCTCAACATACTCCGGCGGGGTGCGTTGTTGTACTCCAAATTGCTTCGAAACACGATGTGGAAGATGCCACTCCACCGCAAAAAAGCATATCATGGGGCAATGCACACGCCAAAGATGTTGGTCATGAAAGCACATATTGCTCAAAGGGAACTGCCTAAGTACCATGTACGGCCTCCAATTAACCTACATCACAACATGTCACTAGCTCATGCACAACAACAAAAAATCTGAATTGATAGCAAGGCATTTGATAATTATCTGGTTGTAAGTAAGCATGTCAAGCTCGCTTATGTATGCCTTGTACCGCCCCATGGCTGCAATACTAGACACTTGGACATTAGCCCACGTGTATGCGATAGTGGGATACCGCTCCTCCTCCCCGTCAAAAGGCCACTCCCAAGGTTCTTCCGGAGCAATGGTCAAGTTGCGGCCCACAGGGATACGCTCCCACATCCAAATCTGTAGGGCCCAAACAAAACCACCAAGACAAGATTTCGGCTTACTCCTCATACATGCTCCGTCCAACTGCACATTTGTATACACATTAAACAATCACATGCAAAAAACTCTTTCATATAATGAAAATTCATCAAATAAACATTACCTGACGGTACAAGAAAGCTAGTGCCGCCGACCCCCAACTCCACTTAACATCCCAGTTACGAAGAGGGTCCAAGAACATCCACAAGGCTGTGTCTCCCGTGCCGTCAGGAAACACCACTTGGGTCAAAAGATTCCATAAGTAAGCCCTGGCGTACCTCTCCACAACAGCCGGACTGGCATTCTCTGGGCACTCATAAAAATGTTGTTGTAGCCACGAGAACAAAACACCAGATGGCCTAGGATCCTTCTTTGTTTCATGAATCCACGGGGGAGGTTCAACACCTACCAAACCTGCAACCCTTTGTCGCCACCCCTCGGACTTCACCTTCCCGGTAAGAGCCCTGCCCTCGATCGAAAGACCGGAGATCATCGCAATCTCCTCCAAAGTGACGGTCATCTCACCAAGAGCAAGGTGAAAAGAGTGCGTCTCCGGCCTCCAACGGTCCGTAAGGGCGGTAATGGCCGTCGAGTTCAGCCATGGTGGTGTGTCTTTAAAGTTGAGCACAAATTGGAGAAGATCCATTCTTCTAAAATAAGGCTCGTAGCGACGGTCATACCTCAATGACTCACGTGGGTTGTGGCCTCTCAACCGAAGTACTGGAGGAACCTACAAAAATCACACGCACAATTTATATACTTCTCTAAACTACTCACAATATACTCACAATATGAGAATCGACAATGTAGATACATAATTACCTCCCCTCTTTCCACAAGCACATCACGATGCTTCTCCTCGTAATAATCATCAAGGCCGGGATATTTATCCGGCTCAAACATCCTACAAAATAAGGTACATGGATTTGTTATGATATATGCTTAAAATTATGACCACATCATATACAAAATTGTGTGAGAACTACTACAAATTATCCCAAAGATATAAATCACGAACCACATTACCAACACCAATTCTTTTCAACCTATTCAATCCTAAAGAATCTATCACAACTAATTATTAACAAATAATAGGTTCAACCTAATCCTAAAAAATGGTCTCTCTCTAAATCCAAGACTATAGAAGTTAACTAACAATACTTCAACACAAGGATTGGGAAGAAAATACCTCAAGCATCTACAATAGCCAATCTTAGGGTTCCACCATGTTTGAAAAAATGCATCTACAATAGCCAATCTTGACTGAAAATAAATGGAGGATTGGGAAGACAATACCTCAAGCAACTCGGGGGTGCTTCGATCTACTCGTTTTGATGATCAAAATAGCAGATCTGGGGGAGATTTGGTGAAGAAGACGGAGGGGGCGGCCGCCAGTTCGTCACGGGACGAACTGCCCGAGCGGAGAAGATGGGCTGGGTCAGGACCCCGCGGCCCCGCGCCCAATACTTCATACAGGGCAGAAACGCCAGGGACATTGGCGTTTCTGACGTGCCACGTCAGCGAAAACAGCGGGTCCGGACTGACTGTGGGCCAGGGCAGAAACGCGAGCTACCTCGGCGTTTCCGTGTTGGCCAGGAACGCTAGCTTGGTCGGCGTTTTAATGTTCATCAGAAACGCCGCGGTCCTTGGTGTTTCTAAAAGAGTCAAATCGTGAAATACTTTCACGTCGGGTTCAGTTTGCGATTTAAATCTCTGACAAGGTCAGAAGAGTGATTTCGGCCGACATGCGGTATCTCTGTCTCCACGAACCTGTAAAAAAAAGGAAGACGCGAAAACAGACGGCTAGCAGGATTAAAATAGTACTCTACGTAGATAAACAATGTTGTGCGCCAGGGTACAATCACTGAATCACACAGCGACAGACTATTGATAATTTATGTGATTTTACTCAAAGCGTCCAGTGACACCCACGTCGCCGTGCCTGCTCCTAAAATCTACAGCTCCAGCACCGTAACAGCGTACTACGTGCAGTGGCACAGGATAGCTATGATTTGAAAAGGAAAAAATAAGCTGATCGATCAGGACCACCCACACTTACTCCTACCATGCATGTATATCTCTCAACGTGTTCCCGCCATAAAATAAGCTCCATCGACATGATGCAGGGTCTGTTTGGTTCCAAATAAGTCATCAACTTATAAGTTGAAAAGTGAAAAAATTGACTTATTTTGCCAAACAGATCCGACTTATAAGTCACCCCAACTTATAAGTCATAAGTTACTCCACCCCAACTTAAAATTTATAAGTCATCCCCTTTTACATGGGTCCCACCACCTGCATGATGTTGATTGATGTGGAAAAATATGTCAGGTGATTTATAAACAGATGACAACCAAACAGACATGACTTATAAATCACTGGTTTTAAGTCATCTACTTATAAGTCAGGTGACTTATTGAAACCAAACAGGCCCTAAAGGCCAAGTGGTGGTTGTACACAATATATAGTATAGTAGGTTCGCCACCTACCTGCTTGCTTTTGTTTGTTTACGTTTCATGGCAGGCGAGCGAGGGCCCTACGTCGTAAGAAAAGGATACTATCATACACGGCCACATGCTACGTACGCACGCGACTGGTGGTGGATCTACTCTTAGCTTAAAGTTGACTGCTGGTTCCACTGCTTAACCTCCCTCCATGTCGCAGTGAAGAAAGAGATTGACTCAGCACGCATCTACATCCGACTAGATGGACAGTACCTTACCAAAAGGAGTATCAGAAAAACTTCTACGCAAAAAAAGAGTATAACATCTTTCTTGACATTCTCTTGAGTAAATTGCATAGAAGTACCACAATTGGGGCATTGGAAACAGATTGATACCAAGTTTGGTAATTTTTACGTGTCAGTACCAAGTCTGGGGCTAGACGTTACAAAAAGGTCTAAATCGCGTATAAACGCGTATTGACGGTGTATCTGACCGGCGGGGCCTGCATGTCAGCTGCCGATATGGCATTCTTTTTGCAGAAACCCCCCGCACAGCGGCGCCCGGTCTGGATCGAGGGGAGAATCCATCGAGCCCGAGCTCCCACTCGCATCACCACGGCCGCCGGAGCTGCCCCTGCTCGCACCGTCGCGGCCTCTGCTCGTGGCCTCCACCGTCTCCTTCGGGGCCTCTGCACAACGGAAGCGCCTCCCTCCCCTCTTTCCCCGTCCGAGCTCGACGCCATCTCCGCGCTCATCCCGCGGCTCATCTCCGAGGGCCAGGTCCCCGCCGCCGGCCGCCTCCTCTCCGCGGCGCTCCTCCTGCCCGGCTCCCCGGAGCGCCTCCCGTTCCCTCCTCTCGCGGAGCACCTCGCCTCCCTCCCCACGCTCACCCCGGCCTTCGCCCTGCTCACCGCGCTCCGCCACCACCCCGTCCGCCCCTCGCCGCTCCCGCTCGCCACCCCGCTCCTCGGCCACCTCCTCGCGATGCGCCGCGCCCACGAGGCCGCCTCCGTGCTCCGCTGGCTCTGCCACCCCGACTCCCCACGCCGGCCCGACGCCGCCACCTACGGCATCGCCGTCACCGGGTTCTGCAGGCTCGGGGACCCCAGGAGCGCGCTCGTCGCCCTCGGCGAGATGGCCTCCGACGGGGTTCCGCCCTCGCTGGAGCTGCCGGAGGCGGTGCGATGCTGCAGGACGCGAGGATCAAGGAGGCGTGGGCGCTTGAGGAGGCTATGCGGCCACCGGAGTCCAAAAAGACGGGAACCAAGGCGGCGCGTCAAGAGAGAGAGCTTCGGGTGAGAGAGAGAAGAAAAAATGGAAGGAGGAAGAGAAGGAGAGAGGCAGGGTGCGAGGACGGCCTGGTCCTGGTCGCCGGTGGTGGTGCTCCGGAGGCCGGCCGGCGGCGCGGCGAGGAGGAGCCCAAGGCGGGGCGGGGGCTACGGGAGGCGAATGAGCTCGGGCTCGAGGGGCTCCTCCCCTCGATCCAGATCGGGCCCCGCCGCTGTGAGGACGAAGGAGGTGCGGGGGGTTTCTGCAAAAAGAATGCCACATCGGCAGCTGACATGCAGGCCCCGCCGGTCAGATACACCATCAATACACGTTTATATGCGATTTAGACCTTTTTGTAACGTCTAGCCCCAGACTTGGTACTGACTCGTAAAAATTACCAAACTTGGTACCAATCTGCTTCCAATGCCCCAATTGTGGTACTTCTGTGCAATTTACTCCATTCTCCTTCGTCGCTGTTGTAATCATTAAGGCTCGTGGTGTATTTTCAATGAAAATTTGGTGGTTCGTATGCATAGTTGGGGAAGTTAAACCAACTATTATACGAGCTCCGTCGGTTCATTTTATTTGGGCATATACTATATCAATAGAGTTACCTTTGATTGATTCCACAATATTATTTCACTAATTACTCTTGATTCCTCCAGTTTCATGATGAGATCATTTCTTTCACCAGTGTGTTCCCCTACTTCACCAAATGTAGATACACCTAGTCCAATTTTCCTCGATGGAAATAAGGAGCTAAAAGATCTATAGATTTAATATATTTTCAAAGATGGGTAATAAAGGATATAGTACCGGTTCATACATGAAAAGGAGGCTTGAAATAATAAAAAAAACTAAGAATGGGTTTAGTTGGTTAAAGAGAAAAGGTTCCAACCCTAGCCCCCTCTCGGTAGAGTGAGTCTACTTAGCAAAATGGCAGATTTTCACATCTAACTCATGGTCCAAATTCTAGAATTTCGAGTAAAATGGAGCAAAAGATAGTCACGGTGGTTTTATCATTGATACATGCACACACAGAAAACATGGTTTTTAAATCAACGAGGCACATGTTGTCGAGGCTCTAATGTGCATGTTGTTTTACTTTGTGTGGAAGGTTAGGTCATTCCTAGTGCTCCACCTTAATTGGCGCCATCTTCTAGCTTCCAAGATAAGATTAATGCCTTCATAGCATAGAACTAATGTGAAAAAAAGGGAATCGTCTCATATCTTATACATTATCTCTACACACAATCTAACACATGAATCATTAGTTATCAGGAAAGACCCAGCTTCCTACTAGCCAGCAACACAAGTTGTTGGGCTAGCCGGCCCAAGCTTGAGATTCGCCAGTTCTACTTAAATTTGGTGCATAGTTTCTCTATTCCCAATTCATTTATAGAACTGAGCATTGGCTCAGTGGTAAGGACGTTGTTTAGTGTTCCAGACGATCCGGTTTTGAACCCCCATTGTGTGTGCAATATGAGTTGCCGTTCTCGTTTCTCCTGTTACCATATTCTGAGCTACTCCGCCCTCTCCGCTTTCATATGTTATCGTTATTTTGTTCATCATTCAATTAGATCGACCAATCTTGATAAAACTGAAATTTGTTGTATTGAATTCCAATTTATCCAGGTTTGGGCCATCTAGGAGGAGGTAAGACCCTACCCTGTCTTCGTAGAAATTTCTATACGAGTGTTCGAAAATAGTCTCGAAGATTTTTTTTTATTTTTTTAATTGCTATTTTTTCACGAAACCTTTTTTATCAGATTCATCTACAACCAGGTGTATGAGGGTATTTTCCCATTGTGAATGGGGAAATACCCTTTGGTTGTTGGGTGTATATACAACTGATATGGGAAAAGTAATAATAATAATAAAAGTAAAAAATAGAAGTTTTTTAGAATAAACTTGACTTTCTTTTGCACTAGTATATACATTTTTTCAAATAAAAAATGAGGGTTGACTTCAGGGGAAAAAATAATATTGGTAGGTCACTATTCACACTATTTTGGCCGGAAAATTTGTTTTTTCAAAGAAGTCAATGTGGTTTTTCCTTTCTTTGGAATTTTTTTACAAGTACAATGAAAGGTCAAGTTTATTTCAAACATATTTTCAGTTGTTTTGAATTTTTATTTAATTACTTTTTTTCATACATCAAAAGTTCCCGTCCATTGTGTATGCTCATACTCCCTCTGTTTCTAAATATAAGTCTTTATAAAGATTTTAGTATGAACCACATACGGATGTATGTAGATGCATTTTAGAGTGTAGATTTATTCGGTTTGCTTCGTATGTAGTCTATAGTGAAATATCTACAAAGACTTATATTTAGAAACGGAGGAAGTACTCTCCATGCATGTCCAACTCCTCCCGACTCTCCTAAAAATATAATCATGCACTATCCTAATTAACAATCACAGCTGTGGATACGGTCTACTTTAAGTAACAATTAAGCTAGGCTAATCACCGTCGTTATGGTTAACGACGGTATCTGGCGGCGATCAGTATGCTCCAAGGTCCAAGCGCAGCGCAGCAAACGTCCAAGGCATAGGATACCTTCTTCTTCCCGGTCGATCTCGGCCCCCACTTGTATAAAATTCAGAGCCCGACTCCTGCTCTGCTGCTTCCATGTGTTTGTTCGGTCTCAGTCTCTGCATCATGGCAAGCACGATCCTCAAGGATGATTGCTGCAGCCCGATTTAACTATGGAAATGTTAACGCCCACACGTATGGGCATTAGCCAACTCACCCACACGTCTCCATCATCGTCCAGTAACTTCTGCACGAATCTTGGCACGAATTAGCTGATTTTATATGCCACGTAGGACAACTCGCGTGTGTGGTGTGTGAGAGAGGTCGTTAACACATCTGTTTTACCACACGGAGGGGCCGGTGTGTGAGCGTTTAGCAGTTCGCGCCACACGCCACTTTGCACGCACACACAAGGGCTAGTGTGTGGGCATTTGCCATCTCGCCCACACGCCCGTCTCCTCTCCCACACCCAAGCTACTAGTTGCCATGTGTTTTCGCAGCGCACATGGCAACTGCCCCTAGTGTGCTTTATAAGCAGGTGGCAACTCTATTTTTTTACCCGAGTTGCCATGTGTTTTTGCAGGGTACACGGCAACTGCCTAGTGTGCACGTAAGCAGATGGCAACTCTCTTTTACCGAGTTGCCATGTGTTTTTGCATGGTACATGACAACTGCCCCAACGTACACGTACATGGCAACTGCCCTAACGTGCACATAAGCAGATGGCAACTCTTACTTTTTACATGGCAACTGCCCTAGCATGCTTGTGAGCACATGACAACTTTCTCAACTGCCTAGTGTTAGTATGTGACAACTCCTAAAGTTATGAAATCATGGCAACTACATTAGATCAGACCATACATGGCAACTGCAGTTGAGCAATCATGGCAACTGCAGTTGTCCGAAATGGCAACCGTAGTCCAACGACATGGCAACTACAGTTAAACGAATATGGACGAGGGTCTGGACCATGGCAACTGCGGGCGCGCAGTGGGCGTCACGCGTGGCGTTCGGGACCAGGAGGGTACGAGGCCTGACATACGGGCGTGTGGGCGTTATCAACTTCACCCACACGCACGCGTGTGAGATGGTTCGGGAGGGAAAAAAAGAGATGTATGGGCATTAGTTGTTTTGCCCACAAGTAGGTGTGTGGGCTGGTTGCTGTCCATGCCACACGAGGCGTGTGGCACAACTACCCGATATACCACACGTGTGGCAGTTATCGGAACAGAGCCAGATATATACCACTATGTCTCTGTTTTTTTTTCCTTTTGAGAGTTCAGATCTATTTTACGTATCAGACAACCTAGATCTAGAATATGGGGAGCATCATTAGCCTCAAGCTTTGTTTAGCAGCGTTGTCCCTGATTTAACGCAAACAAACACTCGCTGTGTACGTAGGATCTGCATAATCCTCTATCATCCGATAAATCGATGTACTATATTGATACGTGGAGGGCGCCATGTCTAAGCATAAGGAGACACGCACATGCACAAAATTGGAGGACGGCTCCAGATCGGAGGCTAACGTGGTGTACGTACGGAAGAACCAACCCAAAGAAGGTTAGAGATTATACCTGGCCATCTGTCAGGCAGGGCCGGGCTTCGGGCCGGGTGATGGGGTTAAGTACCTAGGGTAGGGTCACGGACCTGTCCCAAGTAACTTACCCTAGGACATCCCTAGAAGAGGTCGCCTTCCAGTCGACTAACGAGGACTCACTCGACCGGCTTGAAGGACTCGACCACTAAGACTCACTCGACCACCAGGAGGTCAAGAGGCACTCTGCACCACAACGGTCTGTAATTAAGTAGACTTTATGATAGTAAAGGCACTTTATGTGGGGCGTTACCAGTAACGCCCCAGACTTAACTCACCTTAAACCTTCTCCTACGTGGGCTGGCTGGGGTCCTGGCGCACTCTATATAAGCCACCCCCCCTCCACAGGCAGAAGGGGTCGGCACCTTGTAATCCATACATTCATAATCCACTCGACCGCCTCCGGGCTCCGAGACGTAGGGCTGTTACTTCTTCCGAGAAGGGCCTGAACTCGTACATCCTTTGTGCTTACAACCTCTCCGTAGCTAGGACCTTGCCTCTCCATACCTACCCCCCACTCTACTGTCAGGCTTAGAACCACGACAGTTGGCGCCCACCGTGGGGCCGGTGTTTTAGCGATTTTTCGGAGAAGTTGCGATTCTTCCGAGTATTTTCATCATGGTGTTTGCTGGAGTTTTAGTCGAGGGCCAAGAGATCCGTCTCGGCGCACTCACCTTCATCGCCGACGACTCCGCATGGCTTCAGGAGGCTGCACTCGACGTGGATGCGCTCCCCGTCCGCGGTGCGACGCATTTCCGCGCATGTGTCCGCGGTGTTCTGCTGCGGCAGCCATCGACCCAGTACCGGTCGGCTCCTCCGTCTTCCACCCTCCCGGTCTCCCGCCAGCGCGAGCGCTCGGGCCGGTCGAGGCTTCAGCGATGGGTGAGTCACGCGGTGGCTCGCCAGTCGACCACTACACAAGTTGCGGCAATCGAGCCCAACGAATCTCTCTACGGCTTGTTCGATCAGTCGACTGGCTCCGGAGAGACTGCATCCGAGTGCGGAAGCAGTGATCCAGCGGCGGAAATCTTGATGGTCGACGGACCCCACAGCCCTCCTGGCTTCGCCCGCGGTGGTGGAGCAGGCGATGGCAGCGACCCTGCTCGAGGCTACGAAGAGTACCAGCCCGAGCCACTCGACTCTCTGCAAAGAGAAGAGCTTCGCCGCAGGAACGAGGATCCCCTGCGTATTCCCATCGCGGGAGAAACCCCCGAGGCTCGTGCCTTGGAGGAGGCGCGTCTGGCCAACTTGGCCGAGCGCACTCGACTGGAGAACCTTCAGCGAGCACTCGACGAGCGCGCGCGGCAACGAGTTCCCGACTCCAGTCGATGTCAACTCTTCCCGCCGACTCAGGTATATCGAACCCCAATTCAGAATTTAGCAGCTGCGACCCGTATAGCAGAGTCCATTCAGCCTTCGCAGTCAGAGGCTGGCAGAGGTTTGCTGCAGATCAGGGATCTGCTCCGGGCAGCAGGAGATCAGAATTCGGCCGTGTCTCAGTCGCGCAACAGAATTCACAGTCGATCTGTCACTGTGAATACGGCTCAGTCGGCTCACAGCCCCAGATCGCCTCCGCGGCGCGAAGGGCGTGAGAATCGGCGAGATCAATATGGCGACAGACTCGACCGAGATGATAGGCGTCGAGTGCCCTATTCCCCTCCGAGGGGTGGGTCTTACGCTCCTCGGCGGCCAGATGATAGGCGTCAGTACAGTACAGGGCGTAGGGTTCCAGTTGACCATAGAGAGCCAGGCTTCGACGCGCGATCCATTATCGTGCAAGGGTTGGTCGACCGGAACAGAGCCCATCGAGGCGCACTCGACAGAGATGCGCCCACGAGCAGTCGAGTACATGTTTCTGGTCCTGAATGTTTCAGCAGAGCTATCAGAGCCGCAGTTATCCCCCCCAATTTCAGGCTGGCAACAGGAGTCAGCAAGTTCACTGGTGAGTCCAAGCCTGAAACTTGGCTTGAAGACTACCGAGTGGCAGTTCAGATCGGTGGTGGGAACGACGAGGTGGCCATGAAGCATTTGCCCCTCATGTTGGAAGGTTCTGCCAGGGCATGGTTGACTCAATTACCTCCTAGCAGCATTTACACTTGGGAAGATCTGTCCCGAGTGTTTGTCAGAATGTTTGAAGGGACCTGCAAGCGACCAGCGGGATTGACAGAGTTGCAAGTCTGCGTGCAGAAAACCAATGAGACTCTCAGAGAGTATATTCAGAGGTGGATCACTTTGCACCACACTGTGGAAAATGTCTCTGACCATCAGGCAGTATGCGCCTTCAAAGATGGTGTCAAGAACAGAGAACTGAGTTTGAAATTTGGTCGAACCGGTGACATGACCTTGAGTCGGATGATGGAGATTGCTACCAAGTACGCCAACGGCGAAGAAGAAGACCGACTCCGAAGCGGCAAGCACAAGCCGAGTCAGTCGGAAAAAGGGAACACCAGTCGGAAACAGAAGCGGAAGGCCGAACCGGCAGCTCCTGGGGAGGCTCTGGCCGTGACTCAAGGAAAGTCTAAGGGGAAACCAAAAGGATCCTGGAACCCCAAGAAGGTGAAGGATAAAGAAGGGAACGACGTGATGGATATGCCGTGCCACATCCACACGAAGAAAGATGAAGAGGGGAATATCATTTACCCAAAGCACACCACTCGCCAATGTCGACTCCTGATCCAGCAGTTTCAGGGAAAACAGTCTAAGGACAAGGAAAAGGAGCCAGACAAAGCCGAAGACAAAGAGGACAGTGAGGGAGGATACCCGCATATCAACTCCACTCTGATGATCTTCGCAGATGTGGAAAGCAGAAGTCGACTGAAAGTAATTAACCGAGAGGTTAACATGGTTGCCCCAGCAAAGGCAAGTTATCTGAAGTGGTCTCAAACGCCCATCACATTCGACCAATCTGATCACCCGTCCCATATTGCCACCCCTGGGAGGTAAGCTTTGGTGGTCGATCCAGTTGTCGAAGGCACTCGACTGACAAAGGTGCTGATGGACGGTGGAAGCGGGCTGAATCTGTTATATGCAGACACGTTGAAAGGTATGGGCATTCCGATGTCCCGACTGAGCACTAGTAACATGAGCTTCCATGGAGTTATACCAGGGAAGAAGGCCGAGTCACTCGGCCAGATAGCCTTGGACGTAGTGTTTGGCGATTCAAAGCATTTTCGCAAAGAAAAGTTGACGTTTGAGGTCGTGGATTTTCAAAGTGCATATCATGCCATTTTGGGGAGGCCAGCCTATGCACGGTTCATGGCTCGACCATGTTACGTGTACCTCAAATTGAAGATGCCCGGTCCCAAAGGTGTGATCACTGTCACCGGTGATAGGAAAAAGGCAGAAGAGTGCTTTCAGAAGGGCTCCAAAATTGCCGATTCCCAAGTGACAGCGGTCGAGTTCGAAGAATACAAGCAAAGCGCAGATCCGAGTGACTTGCTGCGATCCAAGAAGCCCGCCACAGAATCTGCATTCCAGTCGTCCGGTGAGACAAAGCCTGTTCACATTCACCCGACCGACCCTGAAGCAGCTCCGACCCGCATCTCCACAACACTCGACCCAAAATAGGAAGAAGCGCTCATCCAGTTCCTCCGTGAGAACTGGGACATTTTTGCATGGAAGCCCGCTGACATGCCAGGTGTTCCCAGGGGACTGGCTGAGCATCGCCTAAGAGTCGACAAGTCTGCAAAACCAGTCAAAGAACATCTTCGGCGGTCCGCCGTCCAGAAGAGAAAGGCCATCGGTGAAGAAGTGGCTCGACTGTTGGCGGCAGGATTTATCCGAGAGATATTCCACTCCGAGTGGCTCGCTAATGTCGTCATGGTTCCTAAGAAGGACAAATCGCTCCGAATGTGCATTGATTTCAAGCACATCAACCGGGCCTGCCCGAAAGATCACTTTCCTCTCCCTCGCATAGATCAAATTGTTGACTCGACCGCGGGATGCGAGAGGTTGTCTTTTTTAGATGCTTACTCCGGGTACCACCAGATCCGTCTGTATGGGCCCGATGAAGTAAAAACAGCTTTCATCACTCCATTCGGGTGCTTCTGCTATATCACCATGCCATTCGGCCTCAAGAATGCCGGAGCCACATTTATGCGAATGATCCAGAAGTGTCTACTCACTCAAATCAGTCGGAATGTGGAAGCTTATATGGATGATATTGTTGTCAAGTCACGAAAAGGTTCCGACCTGCTCGCTGACCTCGCCGAAACATTTGCCAACCTCAGAAGGTATGATATCAAGCTCAATCCATCAAAGTGCACATTTGGAGTTCCTGGCGGCAAGTTACTCGGTTTTCTCGTTTCCGAACGGGGAATCGACGCCAACCCAGAAAAGATTGGCACTATTCTCCGAATGAAACGCCCTGTGCGAGTGCACGATGTCCAGAAGCTTACTGGATGCTTGGCCGCATTAAGTCGATTCATCTCATGACTCGGTGAAAAGGCATTGCCTCTTTACCGACTGATGAAGAAGGCTGACAAGTTCGAGTGGACTCCAGAAGCTGATGCAGCGTTTGCCGAGCTAAAAGCTCTGCTCTCCACCCAGCCGGTGCTTGCTGCTCCAATCAGCAAAGAGCCTCTGTTGCTCTACATCGCAGCCACAGGACAAGTCGTCAGTACTGTGCTAACGGTCGAGCGGGAAGAAGAAGGAAAAGCTCTCAAAGTTCAGCGCCCAGTGTATTATTTGTCTGAAGTCTTGACTCCATCCAAGCAGAGATATCCCCATTATCAGAAGCTTGTGTACGGAATATACATGACCACAAAGAAGGTTGCTCATTATTTCTCTGACCATTCAATCACAGTCGTCAGCGACGCTCCACTATCAGAGATTTTGCACAACAGAGATGCAACTGGTCGAGTGGCCAAATGGGCGATTGAACTTCTTCCCCTTGATATCAAGTTCGAGGCAAAGAAAGCCATTAAGTCCCAGGCAATAGCAGATTTCCTCGCCGAGTGGATCGAACAACAGCAGTCGACTGAAGTTCACTCGGAGCATTGGACCATGTTTTTCGATGGTTCTAAGATGTTGAATGGTTCCGGTGCTGGGGTTGTCCTGGTTTCCCCCAGAGGAGATAAGCTCAGATATGTGCTCCAGATTCACTTTGATTCCTCCAACAATGAGGCAGAATATGAGGCCCTCCTGTATGGGTTGCGCATGGCCATTTCACTCGGCGTCCGTCGCCTAATGGTCTATGGCGACTCGGATTTAGTGGTCAATCAGGTGATGAAAGAGTGGGACGTGAGAAGCCCAGCCATGACTGGATACTGCAATGCAGTGAGGAAGCTGGAGAAAAAGTTCGAGGGGTTGGAGCTCCATCATATACCCCGACTGAAGAATCAAGCAGCTGATGATCTAGCAAAGATAGGTTCCAAGAGAGAAGCCATTCCGAGTGGCGTGTTCTTGGAGCATATACATACTCCGTCAGTCAAAGAAGACCCTTTCACAGAAGGAACTCCGCAGCCAAAGAGCGCCACAGATCCGACTGAAGTGGAAGTCCCAGCAGTGGTCGACTTGGTCATGGAGGTTTTGGTGGTCGTTCCCGACTGGACGATTCCGTACGTCGCATATATCCTGAGGAAAGAGCTTCCGGAGAATGAGGAAGAGGCTCGACAGATCGTCCGTCGATCTAAAGCCTTTACCGTAATCAAAGGACAATTATACAGAGAAAGTGCGACTGGAGTCGCCCAGAAGTGCATAACGCCAGAAGAGGGTCGACTCATCCTCAATGATATTCACTCAGGGACCTGCGGTCACCATGCGTCCTCTCGGACCATCGTGGCCAAGGCATACCGAGCCGGATTTTACTGGCCCAAGGCGAATGAGATGGCAAAGGAGATAGTGGATAAGTGCGAGGGATGTCAGTTCTACTCGAATATGTCGCACAAACCTGCGTCAGCTTTGAAGACCATCCCACTCGTCTGGCCTTTTGCGGTTTGGGGGCTGGACATGGTCGGCCCTTTGAGAACAGGACGAAGTGGCTTCACACATGTACTGGTGGCAGTCGACAAGTTCACCAAGTGGATCGAGGCTGAACCAATCAAGAGCCTCGACACCGGTACTGCTGTTAGCTTCATCAGGGAACTAATATTCAGATATGGAGTCCCGCACAGCATCATTACGGATAATGGGTCAAACTTTGACTCAGAGGAATTCAGAACCTTCTGCAACTCCCAGGGCACACGGGTCGACTACGCATCAGTCGCCCATCCGCAGTCGAATGGACAAGCAGAGCGAGCTAATGCGTGATCTCAAACACGCGGCTGGAGCTTGGGTCGACGAACTTCCATCTGTACTCTGGGGACTGCGGACCACGCCCAATCGGTCGACCGGAAGAACTCCATTCTTCTTGGTCTATGGAGCTGAAGCAGTCTTGCCGAGTGACCTTCTGCATAATGCTCCTCGAGTCGAAATCTATAACGAAGCAGAAGCTGAACAAGCGCGACAGGACGCAGTCGACCTTTTGGAGGAAGAAAGGGAGATGGCTCTGATCCGCTCGACCATCTACCAACAAGATCTGCGCCGTTTTCACGCCCGAAATGTGAGAGGTCGAGCCTTCCAGGAAGGGGATCTGGTTCTCCGAGTGGATCAGCACAAACCACACAAGCTTGCTCCTTCTTGGGAAGGCCCCTTCATCGTCACTAAGGTTCTCCACAACGGGGCGTACCGTCTTTACAACGTCGAGCATAATATCGACGAGCCCCGAGCTTGGAACGCAGAGCTACTCCGCCCATTTTACACTTAAGTTGTATCACTCGGATGAGTTGCAATAAAGTACTTCCGTAGTTCATGGGTTTAGGAATAATAGTGTCATCACTTTTTATCTTTGTCCATATAAAAACTCCCCCTCAGTGGGTGGCTTAGCCGCGAATCCGTTTCGCCTAAGTTTGTAAAAATCCTACCGAGTGGTGAGCCAGACTCTCACTCGGAGGCTTAGCTGCGAATCCGTTTCGCCTAAGTTTATCAAAATCCTACCGAGTGGTAAGCCAGCCTTCCACTCGGGGGCTTAGCTGCAGTCCAAGCACTCGCCTAAGTTTATCAAAATCCTACCGAGTGGTAAGCCAGCCTTCCACTCGGAGGCTTAGCTGCAGCTTCGTGCTCGCCTAAGTTATAAAAATCCTACCGAGTGACGAGCGATCCTCTCACTCGGGGGCTTAGCTGCAGTCCAAGCACTCGCCTAAGTTTATCAAAATCCTACCGAGTGGTAAGCCAGCCTTCCACTCGGAGGCTTAGCTGCAGCTTCGTGCTCGCCTAAGTTATAAAAATCCTACCGAGTGGTAAGCCAGCCTTCCACTCGGAGGCTTAGCTGCAGCTTCGTGCTCGCCTAAGTTATAAAAATCCTACCGAGTGACGAGCGATCCTCTCACTCGGGGGCTTAGCTGCAGTCCAAGCACTCGCCTAAGTTTATCAAAATCCTACCGAGTGGTAAGCCAGCCTTCCACTCGGAGGCTTAGCTGCAGCTTCGTGCTCGCCTAAGTTATAAAAATCCTACCGAGTGGTAAGCCAGCCTTCCACTCGGAGGCTTAGCTGCAGCTTCGTGCTCGCCTAAGTTATAAAAATCCTACCGAGTGACGAGCGATCCTCTCACTCGGGGGCTTAGCTGCAGTCCAAGCACTCGCCTAAGTTTATAAAAATCCTGCCGAGTGGTAAGCCAGCCTTCCATTCGGAGGCTTAGCTGCAGCTTCGTGCTCGCCTAAGTTATAAAAATCCTACCGAGTGACGAGCGATCCTCACACTCGGGGGCTTAGCTGCAGTCCAAGCGCTCGCCTAAGTTTATCAAAATCCTACCGAGTGCTAAGCCAGCCTTCCACTCGGAGGCTTAGCTGCAGCTTCGTGCTCGCCTAAGTTATAAAAATCCTACCGAGTGACGAGCGATCCTCACACTCGGAGGCTTAGCTGCAGCCTCGTGCTCGCCTAAGTTACAAAAATCCTACCGAGTGAAGAGCGACATTGCTCTGAATCTCTCGAAGGCTTAGCTGCAGTCCAAGCGCTCGCTTAAGCACAGGCACCTTGCTCTGAATCTGCATAAGACATTTTGAGCCAAAGGCAGTCATATTCAAGCGCCAAATTCAAGTTTGAATCGACATTTAAAGGAACCGAAAGTGCTCAGGCGTCAAGCCTGTTAAAGTTTGTCGGTTACAATTCCACTCGGCATACCGAGGCAAATTTAAAGAGTCGAGCCAGAAGAAGTTTTTTACCCCTCCTGCGGAGGGCTGGAAGGTGCAACGAATTCATCAAGGTCAATTCCGTCAGCGATCCGAGTGGCAGCTGCAAGGAAAGTCTCCATAAAGGACCTGAAGTCGTGCTTCTTGGTATTGGCCACCCGAAGGGCCGCCAGCTTCTCCTCTCGTGCATCTTTGCAGTGGACTCGGGCCAGACACAGAGCGACATCTGCACCACATCGAGCCGAGGACTTCTTCCACTCTTGCACTCGACCAGGGATCGTGTTCAAGCGGGCCATCAGCGACTCAAGGTCATTCTGAAGTGTCTCCTCAGGCCAGAGCGTCGAGTCGATGCGAGATGTGGCGGCCTTCAGCCTTGCGAGATAGTCCACGACAGCTGCAACACGTGACTCCAGTCGGAAGACATCCATGGCAACTTCGTCGTTCACCGGAGAATTGACGGGGTCAAGGTTTGGCTCCAGTCGGCTGGTTTCATCTTCAAAGTTTTGACAAAATTCTGCAAGGATGATCATTAAGTCAAAGAGATAGTCGAATGGAAAAGGCCGCAATTGGAAATATTTGCCAAACATGAAGATTTACCTTCAAGCATAAGAAACAGCTTCTTGGCAAGGCCACTCAGGAAGGTTTCCAGTTCAGTTTTCTTCTCAGTCAATTTGCTGACTTGGTCGGTCAGGGCAGCTTTGTCAGTTCTCAGTCGACTGACCTCCTTGTTGGCAATCCCAAGAGCAGTTTTCAGGTTGGTGTTGTCTTGTTCAAGCTTGGTGACTGAAGCTAACTTCTCGTCGGCAAGCTTGATCTTCTCAGCTAGCTCAAGGTCTTTCTTCTGCTGGGCCTCCCTTACCTTACCTGCAAGACACAGCAAGATCAGATGTTGAAACAAGCAAGAGGAAAAGTAGTCGTCAAGGTCTCACCAAACATACCTTCAGTCTCCTCCTTCGCCTTTGTCAGCTTCTCCTGAACCAACTTCAAGCTCAGCTCGACTTGAGTATGTTTCTGTTCTAGCTCTGAGTAGCGAGCCACAAGATCACAGGAGTTCTGCGAAGAACCAATCGACTAAACGTCAAAAATAATTCACTTCCGAGTGAAAAAGGGAAAAACACAAGTTTCTAAGACTACAGCCGAATACAAGCATTCGACCGTAGTCTCGGGGACTACACCCAGTGGGTGCACTCAGCGTGCCCCCACTAATCCTGTTGAAGACAAAGTCGACCAGTCGACCTCAAAAAAAAAAAAACAGTGCGCGAGACGCATTCTCTAAGACTGTGATCAACTGCAAGCAGTCGACCACAGTCTCGGGGACTACACCCAGTGGGTGCACTCAGCGTGCCCCCACCGGTTTGCGAAATCCAGTCGACCAGTCGACTGACAGAAAGATTGACATCATAAAGCCTAAGGCCGACTGCCAGCAGTCGACCTTAGCCTTGGGGACTACACCCAGCGGGTGCACTAAGCGTGCCCCCGCTAACACGGAGTTTATTCGACACACCCAGTGGGTGACTAATATAAATCCCGGAAAAGAAAAGTTTTTGGTAGCATATCCAACAGAACAAACAGCAGTCGACTGACCTGGACATTGCTTTGGAGGGCAGAGCTGGCGTCATAAGCTGCCTGGCTCGCGTCCCGGATAGTCTTCAGCTGCTTCATCATGAGTCCCGCCTGGCGTATTGCCTCCTTCGCTGCGCCAGCTTGGTCCTCTGGGACGTGGTGGGTCGTGAAGAGGGAGGGCGGCTGAGCACTCGTCAGTGGACTCGCGAAGGACACCGTGTGTCGAGTGGTGTTCCCTTCCTCCACAGTCAGAGTCTCAGGCGCCGTCGCATCCTGAGGCACCTTACTAGCGGGCATTTTCCGACTCTCCCTGCGTGCCAGCAGTTCTTCATCCTCGTCGTCGTCAGGAAGATCGATAACAGTGTTGGGTGGAGCTGCAGAAAAGGGTCAGGATCAGAGATCGCGAGTCAGTCGACTAAGAATGGTATTAAGAACACAGCACCTGGATTCGAAGTGGCTGCATCCTCCATCTCGTGGTCATCGGCCCGGGCCGAGGTCTCAGAAGTAGCAGCGCTGCAACTCCAAAGGATCAGTCGACTAACCTCGGTGTCGACCAGAGATAAAGTTCGCATAAGAATAAGAAAATATGAGCAACACAATTACCCTGAAATGGTGGGGATGGACACCTTCATCTTCGGCAGGAGCTTGGTCGGCTTCGATGAGGCCGCCCTGGGCTGCTTCGGCGCCTTTTCAGTCGGCGCTGGAGAGGTGGTCCGGGGGCGCTTGGTCGACTGGATGGCGGTCGCAACCCCCTTGCCACGTTCGGTCGAAGGGTCGTGGACAAGCTTCGACCGCCTTTCTGAGCGCGGTGGAACGACCTCCTCTTCCTCTTCTTCCTCGTCCTCGATGTCATCTTCATCATCTTCATCATCATCATCGTCGTCATCACCCCCTGCGGCATCCGAGTCCCATTCCTCCTCTTCCTGGCTCTCGCCCCCGCTCGCCTCGCCCCCACTCGCCTCGCCTTCCTCAGTCGAAGCTTGTGCCCCATTGGGCATCGAGTACAGCTCGGTGAAGGCCTAGCAGTCGCAGAAACAAGGATCAGTCGACCAGTCGACAGGGTTAGCAGGAGTGAATACGACAAAGACACAATGGAAAGCAGAGCAAGTGTACCTTGTTTGGGATGCTGTCGTGGTCGAGTGGAGGAATTCTTCTGGCTCCGCGCGGGTTATCCCTGTTTCCGGTAACGGCTGCCATCCATCTCTCCAGAGTGGCGTCGTCGACTTCTTCTGGATGGACTCTAGTCTCGTCTTCGGGCCCGCAGTACAACCACATGCAGTGGCTCCTGAACTGGAGAGGCTGGATGCGGCGCTTGAGGAAAACCTCCAGGAGGTCCATGCCTGTCACACCGTCCCGAACCAGCTGCACCACGCGCTCCATCAACATCTTCACGTCGGCTTTCTCCTCCGGAATCAGCTTCAGAGGAGAGGGCTTGCTCACTCGGTCCATGGAAAACGGAGGAAGTCCACTCGACTGCCCTGGCGTCGATTGGACCTGGCAGTAGAACCAAGTCGACTGCCAGCCCCTGACGGACTCGGGAAAGGACATGGGCGGGAAGGTGCTATTGTTCCTCACCTGAATCCCCAGGCCCCCACACATTTGGACGACTCGGGTCTTCTCGTCACCTGGGCTAGCCTTCTTCACGGTCTGAGAGCGACACGTGAAGATGCGTTTGAACAAACCCCAGTGCGGTCGGCAGCCCAAGAAACCCTCACACATGGACACGAATGCAGCAAGATAGGCAATGGAGTTTGGGGTAAAGTGGTGGAGCTGCGCTCCAAAGAAATTCAAGAAGCCACGGAAGAAAATGCTGGGTGGCAAGGAAAACCCTCGGTCAACATGAGTGGCCAGGAGCACGCACTCACCCTCTTCTGGTTGTGGCTGCCACTCCTTCCCCGGCAACCTCGCAGCTCCGTGAGGGATCAAGCCCTCGTTGGCCATGTCGAGGAGGTCCTTCTCCGTGATGGTCGACTGGATCCAGTCTCCTTGGACCCAGCCTTTCGGCAGGCGGGATCTGGACGAGGACCCCCTGCGGGTGGTGGATCTCCCCTTCGCCTTCTCCGATGCCGACGCCTTCTTGGCACGCTCCAGCGCCGCCGTCTTCTCCTTGGCCATGGTCGCCGGCGAAATGCGCGAAGGAAAGTGGTGCGGAGGTGAGAGCGAGCGCGCTGAGCAGAGAGGAAGGAGGCAGAGGGAGACAGGGAGAATGCTGAGGCGCAGCACAGAAATCCCCACCGGGCGCATTTATAAGGTCTCTTCCGAATGACTGACATGTGGGCCCGGTCGATCTAATCATATCTGGGAGCAGTTATGAGGACTGGATACGTGGCGAAAAAGGCGGCGCGGAGATCGAGGCGTCTATGCCCCGTCCCATCCGAACGCCACGGTCTGCCCCGCTTCGCGCGCGCCCCCAAATTTCGCACCCTGCGGAATCCGCGGGCAACAAATCAGTCTGTCAGACACGGTGTTTCCGGCGATCCGTCGCTCGGAGATCGTCGAAGCTCGAAAGATCACTCGACGCAAAAATAGAATGGATCGAGTCGACCGAAGACAAATTGCTCCCTGTCAACGAAGAGATTTTTGATCCAGAACAGCACACAACTAGAGCGCAAAGGTTAATCGAAAAACGACATCAACGCCTTCTTCACTCGAAGCCTCAATCCATTCGGGGGCTAATGATGGGGTTAAGTACCTAGGGTAGGGTCACGGACCTGTCCCAAGTAACTTACCCTAGGACATCCCTAGAAGAGGTCGCCTTCCAGTCGACTAACGAGGACTCACTCGACCGGCTTGAAGGACTCGACCACTAAGACTCACTCGACCACCAGGAGGTCAAGAGGCACTCTGCACCACAACGGTCTGTAATTAAGTAGACTTTATGATAGTAAAGGCACTTTATGTGGGGCGTTACCAGTAACGCCCCAGACTTAACTCACCTTAAACCTTCTCCTACGTGGGCTGGCTGGGGTCCTGGCGCACTCTATATAAGCCACCCCCCCTCCACAGGCAGAAGGGGTCGGCACCTTGTAATCCATACATTCATAATCCACTCGACCGCCTCCGGGCTCCAAGACGTAGGGCTGTTACTTCTTCCGAGAAGGGCCTGAACTCGTACATCCTTTGTGCTTACAACCTCTCCGTAGCTAGGACCTTGCCTCTCCATACCTACCCCCCACTCTACTGTCAGGCTTAGAACCACGACACTGGGCCAACCAAAGCCTGACGCAAAAACCCAGGCCTGAGCCCGGCCCAGCCTAGTCGTCGGGCCTAAAAATCGGGCCCGAGCCCAGCACATCACGCTAAAAGCCCACCGGGCCTCAGGCCATGGGCCTAGCCTCTTCCTTAAATGGCGAAAATGACGGGCCTGGCCCAGCCATCGGGCTCAAAATCTTGGCCCAGGCCCAGCCCGTGGGCAAGGTCGGGTCAGGCTTTTTGGAGTCGGGTCGGGTCGGGCTGTCCGGGCCGGGCTACCCGTGGCCAAGACTATTAGTGATTGAGAATTAGAGATACACCATGTATACATGCCACGGTTAACTTGTCCTCGGCGCTCTTTTGACGCGGGCAGCATGAAAAGGAGTATGATTCTAACCATATACATGATTTTCTTCGCACTAAATTCCATGCTACCACTGAAACAATAAAGGATTCTTTTCAAGATATATTTGAGTGGAAGAAAAGAAATTGCAACCAAAATGTTGTGCAAACTAGCTTATCAGTCACCTTGGGGCAAGTGGCATATCGCATCTAATATCTAGCCGCCATGGCCCGAGAAAGGAGAAAAGAGAGGACGACACAGCCATCAACATCATCGCCTCATCGGGGTTCCCTCGCCTCCTCTGGATGCTCCAAGGGCGGCGAGGGAAGGGGAATCCTGGAATATTTTCCGTGTTAGCCTGATAGTCTAGGTTTTATAAATTAGTGTCTTTGGTTGTCCATGATTTTGGCTCGCGGTGCCGATGGTGGCGACGAATAACGTTCATCCTAATCAATTTTCGGAGTGGCGGCTGTCGTCATCTGTTGGTGACTTGGTGTTGATCCGAGGTGTCTAGAATTGGGTAGGCACTTTGTGGGCCTTGGTCATCACGTCAGGGTCATGGTGCATAGTTTTAGTGATAGCATCGAGCATGGCTCAACGTGTGTAGATGTTTCTTCAGCCGGTCTTCATTGTGTTGGGGAACATAGTAATTTAAAAATTTTCCTACGCACACGCAAGATCATGGTGATGCATAGTGATGTCTACAACACAACCTTCTTCGTGTAGACGTTGTTGGGCCTCCAAGTGCAGAGGTTTGTAGGACAGTAGCAAATTTCTCTCAAGTGGATGGCCTAAGGTTTATCAATCCGTGGGAGGTGTAGGATGAAGATGGTCTCTCTCAAGCAACCCTGCAACCAAATAACAAAGAGTCTCTTGTGTCCCCAACACACCCAATACAATGGTAAATTGTATAGGTGCACTAGTTCGGCGAAGAGATGGTGATACAAGTGCAATATGGATGGTAGATATAGGTTTTTGTAATCTGAAATTATAAAAACAGCAAGGTAACTAATGATAAAAGTGAGCGTAAAAGGTATTGCAATGGTAGGAAGCGAGGCATAGGGTTCATACTTTCACTAGTGAAAGTTCTCTCAACAATAATAACATAATTGGATCACATAACTATCCCTCAACATGCAACAAAGAGTCACTCCAAAGCCACTAATAGCGGAGAACAAACAAATAGATTATGGTAGGGTACGAAACCATCTCAAAGTTATTCTTTCGGATCGATTTATTCAAGAGTTCGTACTAGAATAGCACCTTAAGACACAAATCAACCAAAACTCTAATGTCACCTAGATACTCCATTGTCACTTGAAGTATCCATGGGCATGATTATACGATATGCATCACACAATCTCATATACATCTATTCAACCAACACAAAAGTACTTCAAAGAGTGCCCCAAAGTTTCTACCAGAGAGTCAAGACAAAAACGTGTGCCAACCCCTATGCATAGGTTCATGGGCGGAACCCGCAAGTTGATCACCAAAACATAAATCAAGTGGATCACGTGAATATCCCATTGTCACCACAGATAAGCACGGCAAGACATACATCAAGTGTTCTCAAATCCTTAATGACTCAATCCGATAAGATAACTTCAAGAGGAAAACTCAATTCATCACAAGAGAGTAGAGGGAGAGAAACATCATAAGATCCAACTATAATAGCAAAGCTCGCGATACATCAAGATCGTGCCATAGAGAGAACACGAGAGAGAGAGAGATCAAACACATAGCTACTGGTACATACCCTCAGCCCCGAGGGTGAACTACTCCCTCCTCGTCATGGAGAGCACCGAGATGATGAAGATGGCCACCGGTGAGGGATCCACCCTCCGACAGGGTGCCGGAACGGGCTCCCGAGAGGTTTTTGGTGGCTACAGAGGTTTGCGGCGGCGGAACTCCCGATCTATCTTCGTTCCAAAAATCACGCTCCCGAAGGTTTCATTCCGTTTGGACTCCGTTTGATATTCCTTTTCTTCAAAATACTGAAACAAGCAATAAAACAACAATATGGGTTGGGCCTCCGGTTAGTAGGTTAGTCCCAAAAGTAATATAAAAGTGTATAATAAAGCCCGTAAACATTCAAAACAGATAATAATATAGCATGAATGCTTCATAAATTATAGATACGTTGGAGACGTATCACATAGCAACGAGAGGGGAGAGTGTTGTCCACGTACCCTCGTAGACCGAAAGTGGAAGCGCTAGCACAACGCGATTGATGTAGTCGTACGTCTTCACGATCCGACCGATCAAGTACCAAACGTACAACACCTCCGAGTTCAGCACACGTTCAGCTCGATGACCTCCCATGAACTCCGATCCAGCAGAGCTCTGCGGGAGAGTTCCGTCAGCACAACAGCGTGATGATGGTGTCGATGATGCTACCGACGCAGGGCTTCGCCTAAGCACCGCTATGATATTACCGAGATGGATTATGGTGGAGGGGGCACCGCACACGGCTAAGAGATCAAGAGATCAATTGTTGTGCCTAGAGGTGCCCCCCTGCCCCCATATATAAAGGATCAAGGGGGAGGGGGCGGCCGGCCAGGAGGAGGCGCGCCAGGGAGGAGTCCTACTCCCACCGGGAGTAGGACTCCCTCCTTTCCTAGTTGGAGTAGGAGGGGGAAGGAAGGGAGAGAGGAGAGGAAGGAAAGGGGGGGCGCCCCCCCCTCCTTGTACTATTCGGACTAGAGGGGGAGGGGGCGTGCGGCCTGCCCTAGCTGCCCCTCCTCTTCTCCACTTAGGGCCCATGAGGCCCATTAACCCCCCGGGGGGTTCCCGTAACCCCCCGGTGGGTTCCGGTAACCCCCCGGTACTCCGGTATATGCCCGAAACCACCCGAAACTATTCCGGTGTCCGAACATAGTCATCCAATATATCGATCTTTACGTATCGACCATTTCGAGACTCCTCGTCATGTTCGTGATCATATCCGGGACTCCGAACTACCTTCGGTACATCAAAACACAAAAACTCATAATACCGATCATCACCGAACTTTAAGCGTGCGGACCCTACGGGTTTGAGAACTATGTAGACATGATCGAGACACGTCTTCGGTCAATAACTAATAGCGGAACCTGGATGCTCATATTGGCTCCTACATATTCTACGAAGATCTTTATCGATCAAACCGCATAACAACATACGTTGTTCCCTTTGTCATCGGTATGTTACTTGCCCGAGATTCGATCATCGGTATCTCAATACCTAGTTCAATCTCATTACCGGCAAGTCTCTTTACTCATTATGTAATGCATCATCCCGCAACTAACTCATTAGCTACATTGCTTGCAAGACTTATAGTGATGTGCATTACCGAGAGGGCTAAGAGATACCTCTCCGACAATCGGAGTGACAAATCCTAATCTCGAAATACGCCAACTCAAAATGTACCTTCGGAGACACCTGTAGAGCTCCTTTATAATCACCCAGTTACGTTGTGACGTTTGGTAGCACACAAAGTGTTCCTCCGGTAAACGGGAGTTGCATAATCTCATAGTCATAGGAACATGTATAAGTCATGAAAAAAGCAATAGCAACATACTAAACGATCAAGTGCTAAGCTAACGGAATGGGTCAAGTCAATCACATCATTCTTCTAATGATGTGATCCCGTTAATCAAATGACAACTCATATCTATGGCTAGGAAACTCAACCATCTTTGATCAACGAGCTAGTCAAGTAGAGGCATACTAGTGACACTATGTTTGTCTATGTATTCACACATGTATTATGTTTCTGGTTAATACAATTCTAGCATGAATAATAAACATTTATCATGATATGAGGAAATAAATAATAACTTTATTATTGCCTCTAGGGCATATTTCCTTCACATTGATCTAGTCGAGTCGGTCTTGGTCTCTAGTGGAAGTCGGTTCGTTCCTTTCAGTGAAATCATGGTCGATGGATGTCATGATCGTCGCTCACATGCAATACTCGAAGGATGTCTCATTCTTAGTGGGGTGTGTGTAATCTTTGTTGGAACCTTGGTCGGTGGTGTCCTACTGAGTCGTTGTCGACTTCTTTTCTAGATAAATGAACAATTCTCTTGCACTTGATTAACTAATGGAGCAGTTTTCACTTTGGTTTATAGAAACCTAAATTAATTCTTATAGGAATAAACTAAGCTAAAAGCGTCCACAACGATATAGGTATTGTCTGTGGGTGGTGCTTTTTTTACATGGCTATTGATATGCTAATTTTGTAGGAATTATGAACTAGCATCTTTCATTGAGGTGACAATGGGCAAACCTACATTACAAAAAAAGACACATCCGTGACATTTTGGGCCGAACGAAATTTTTTTCTGTCATACATATGACACTTCTATGACGATAATTGTTACAAAACCCGGTATCATCATAGATATGGTGGGATCCTACTTCTATGACAAAAAATCATGACAGAAAATGGGCTTTTCGTCCTGGGCTGTGACACCCCAAAAATTTGGCCTTGTTTTAATGAATTAAATTTTTTGCCAGGAATTAAAACTTTGGATTTCTGAGCTCCATTTTGATTTTTAAATCATTTCCTTCCCTGTTATGATGAGTTTTTCCCAAAGAGAAAACTTTCCAAATATGTCATTGGACTTATTTAATCTGTCAAGAGAAACTTTCCCTTATTTAATATAACTAATTAAATAATTAAGTTGCTTGATCTTTACTTTCTTAAAAATGGTTTTTCAAGGTTATATGGCCATATTTGAACTACAACCACTGGATAAATTCACTTAAAATTCCCACAAAATTTGGAGATGTCATGTGATGTTATTCAATGACATTTGTGCAAAAATATCTTTTATTTATGTAATAATTTGAGCTCTGCATCAATTTTTCCTTCTCTGTCCAGAGTGCAATTTGCACTACAACCCTTTTAAATAATTCTTTCTAGTCTCCATCAAAATTATGGGATATTGGTAGTAGCATATGATTCAACATTATGCAAAAACCTAGTGTTGTTCTTTGAAAATTTTGAGTGAATCAACCTCTTTTTCATTCTGGTCCAGCCTTGTGATTTCTACTGCAACCCTATTTAATTTTGCTCCAAAGATCTTGTGTTTTCTCCTACTTGTAGACAGCCCTACCAAACCCCTAAATCCAGGAGCATGCACCCATTGGATTAATTTTGGTTCATGAAATAATGTCATCTATTTCCTGTCCAGAAATGTAGTTTTGCAAAACTTGCACTAGCAAGTTTCCCCTTTTGTCCAAATAACCTCACCACTCTCTCTTGCATCTAAGGAGACACTGATCTGGAGTTTTTGACCACTCCAAGACTTGCCTAAGTGCCTGTGGCATTTTGTCAAACACCTGGAGTGCATGGTCAGATTTGGCATGGATTTTAGTTAGCAGTGTGAACCTGATCCTCTGACCCCTTAAGCTTGTCCATTGATCTCCTTGCAAGCCATAGCCTAGACCTGCTAACTCCCAGCTCCAACCAAGCGCTCTGGAGTGCCATGGCATTTCGCTGAGCATCTGGTGTGCGTGCGCTGGGCGCGCCCAGAGCGCGCAAATTGCAGCCGCCACACGAGCCGCCGCGTCGCGCCCCTGTCTTGGCCCAGACTGCAGAACCTCGCCACGCACTCCCCGCCTTGCCACAACACGACAGCCCGCCCTAGCAACCTACAGCGCCACCGCCAGAGCACTTTTGGCGGCACGCTGGTGTCGGCCGACAGCCCTGCGCCGTTCAGCGCCGCCCAAGCCACCCCGGCTCGCCACCTGGCCCCTTGAACAGCTCAAGCTCATCCACAAGGGTGTCGCCTAGCTCTCGTCGCCGCCATGTTCCCCTGCAGCTACAGAACGGCAGTTCGCCGGCCGCCTTATCCACCGCCGCGGAACCGACCTCGTCGCGCTATAAAAGGGACCCCGAGCCCCTCTGAGCACGCACGCAACCTCCTACCCCCATGGAACCCCCATAGCCCGCAATCGTCAGGGAAACGCCGCCTTATTCATCTCCGGCAACTCTTGCCGCCGCCACTGTCTCGTTCACTCCGGCGCCACCAGGGCTTCCCCCTCCCCGTTCTCTTCACCAAGAACCCCTCCTTCCATCCAGGAACCCAACCCCTACTTGATTTTGATCGGGAGCCATCGCCGCCACAAAACCACTTCGCCACCAAAGCCTCCTCCGTCGCGAAGCTCGCCGCCGGCAGCTCCCTCCTCCCCCACCTACCTGACGACCACCGGGATGACCGCCCTGGAGTGGCGGATCCATCCTCGCCCTTGGGGCCCCGCGAGGAGCCGCCAGTCGCCGGCGACGATCGCCGGAGCTCCGCCTCCGCTCGGGACAGAGGAAGGAGAGGGAGAAAGACTAGTCAAACCTGACTAGTGGGCCACCTAGGACCCACTGTCAGTGACCCCCGCTCGGTCCACGCGGAGTAAGTGGAAGCATAAAACTCGCGAGTACGTAACCCCTTCTTAGAAAGCGTATTCGTGGCTGAAACATTTTCTTTTGTTTTATTTAAAAAAAACAGAATTTGACCAAAACTTTGACTGACTATATCTTTTTAAATATAACTCCAAATGAAATGATTCTTTCTCCTACCTCTCTCAAATTTCACCTAGTTTATTTTAAGATTTATTTAAAAAAAATTTGAACAACTTTTGGTGCTGTTTTTATTTTGTGTGTTAATTCTTTTATATTGCTAAAATAGGATTTTTGAAGAGAGGAGAAATGTTTCAAGTTTTGGAGTGCACCCTGCCTTTCCACACATTGAAGGCAAGCATTCTGAATCCCGGCATAATATTTTTGGTGTGATCGTTGATACATTTATAACACCACCGCATTTCGAAGGACTTGTTATTTCATGTAGTATGATCATATGCATGAGTGCATATTAGTGATTTCCATGCTGTTGGAAATGAACACACTTGTGATGATAATCACCCTCATGTGCCTTGCATGCATACCGGCAGGAACCCGGGAAAACCTCTGCCTTGGGTAGGCATGAGTTTGTCGCCGGTCTCCGTCGGGACGGTTATGTCTGGTATGGCATGGTAAGGTGATATGAGCGGTGACTCTGTTGGATGAAATATATTCGTTATACTAATCATGCAGGGAATACTTAAACCTCCTGAGTCGACCGTAGATCGAGTCTTGTTCCAGTAACCCCCATACTTGTTTCGTACTACCACTCGTCTCTACAGCAAGTAGAGTACGGTTCAGTAAGTTGTCAACCTATTTCTAGCACACACCGTACAGAGAGGCCATGGTGGAAGATACCGGTTGTAGCTGGTAGGCAGGCCACCTGGTCCGGGGGCATGGGTGTTTCCGGTTGGGACCGAGATGGGAGGCCACCCCTTAGAGCGCGCGATATAAATTTGATCCCATGCTACGCGAGGTTGTAGCCTCCCCACTTAGAGTTTGCTTGACAAGTGTCGTGGGTGATTCCAGACACGTGTGAGTTAAGCTGGTGTGTGCAAGTTAGGTGTGTTTTCAACAAAAAGACCGTAGACGGAATTAGTCCCGATGGACTAAAGAAATCCGTTACTCGTGGGTAAAGAGTACACCCTCTGCAGAGAATAAACCTATTCGAATAGCCGTGTCCATGGTTAAGGATTACTGTCTGGGATGGGTCAGGTGTCGGTCTTAGTGTCGGTCTTCGGAGGTGAAACTGTTAACCAGAAATGGAATTACTACTTGTGACTTGTGATAACTATGATTATTATTATTGTTGACTAACCCGTGATATTATTGTTATTATCGAGTATCTCTGGGATGGTTCTACCTCCGGGATATTCACTATGATTGTTTATTTTAAAGCCCTTTATGTGGTTCGCTCAGACGCCCGACTGTGGCATTTCTTTTAAAGCCCTTTATGTGGTGTCGCTCAGACGCCCGACTGTGGCATTTCTTTTAAAGCCCTTTATGTGGTGTCGCTCAGACGCCCGACTGTGGCATTTCTTTTAAAGCCCTTTATGTGGTGTCGCTCAGACGCCCGACGGTGGCATTGCTTGTTATTTATTTCATAAATTTTAATACTACTATGTTATTGCATTTTTATAAATAACCGCCTGCACGCATCAGAATTTTATTTACTATTTTTGACTGACGTCATGAGCATAAAATATTTTCAGCACATCATTGTTATATTATACCTGTGTTCATAATGTTTGCGAGTACATTCAAAGTACTCACTGGCTTGTCCCTGGCTATTGTCTTGGCCAGATTTCTTGCGCGGAAAGGAGCGACCATGTTGAAAGCCCCGGAACCCACACAATGGAGATAGCAGCCTCGCGAAGATAGGAGTTAACCTGGTCAGCTGTTCCTGTTGGGAAATGGAGTCCCATAGACACTGATGTTTCACAACCCGCTTCCGCCATCAACCACTAGAAACCTTTTGTTGTACTCACAGGCCAGAACGGTCTTGTACTACATATTTTGTATTTGCTTGGAATTTATGTATCAAGTTGGAGCCTCATCAGCTAACAGTAATCCTGGGGCTGATGAGCACGATGGTCTTTTTTCTGGAAATTTATACCCGGAAAACCGGTCGTGACAGACTTGGTATCAGAGCCAGGCTGACCATTGGCTAATCCTATCTTAGCCAGGTCAATAAATTTAGGCAAACCAACCCACCAAACCATAAGCAAACCCTAGCCAAGCTTCTCGTGCAAGATAGCCACACAGTGACCCAACACCTTTTGGCAGTCGGTGCCCAACCTATCAACCTAACCTGTCGCTCATACGCCAGTGACCGGCCCCTAAATAGTCCTTTCTCGCAAGCGTGCGAAGGAAGACTCCGTCCCCTTTTTCCTATAAAAAGGGGCACGCTAGCCCCAACACAGCACAGCACAGCCTCTACCCCCAAACCAAGCTACAATGCCTGGCCCTGTCGTGCACAATGAAACCACAGCAACCAACCTTGGAGGTTTTGTGACCATACTCGCAAACCTCACCCGTCGTGCCTATGCGTTAGAAGAGCCACCAGAATTTGTTGTGTACCAAGGACCCATGAGCGGTGAAGACCGTCAATTTTGGGCCACTGTGCACATCTACGGTAGGGGACTGTCACCCGAGCGCCCTTACAGGTTCACCGGAAGAACAACTTCCTTCGAGCCACAAGCCATCCAGCTAGCCGCTCGAGAAGCTATAGTTCATCTCAGGCACTTGTCGCCCAGAGTTAACTGTCGCTCGTTCCACTACTACCCCAGACGTGAAGGGTATGGTAGACCACCCCAAGTTGCCAATGGAGATCACGAGACGGACCCCGCATTGTTGCACCTAGTGCGCTATGTAAGTGCACTAGAGGCACTGTTCGACCAGATCACCATTGATCTGATCGCAGCTCGTGGAGAGCTAGTTCGTCGAACCCCAGCTAGAAGAGAAGACGAGCCCGACGCTGACAACCCAGTCGTGTTGTTCGGACAACCGATCGAGACCCCGAGATCAGCTCCAGCCATCAGCCGAGATGCTTTGATGACCCCAGAAGTGCTTCGTCGCCTTTTGGGAGCACACTCCAACGGGGTTGTGGCCAACAATCCCCGCGATGGTCATCATCACTACCCCGACCCTGAAGTTCCTCCGCCATCTCCGACTAATCCCGGCAGTGAGACACGTGGAGAAGCCTCGACATCCACCAGGCACGCCCGTTTAGACATAAATGAGGTAGACTAAGCCGTACGAGTAGTACCGAGTCTCAGTGTATCCTCACTTTGTAACCGGTGGGTCCTAGCAGTCAGGGGGGTGAATCATTTTTTTTGCCCAGACGCACTTCCTTGCATGCAAAGATGTAGCTGGTGGGTCCCAGCAGTCAGGGGGGTGAATCGTTTTTTTCCCGGACGCACTTCCTTGCGTGCAAAGATGTAGCTGGTGGGTCCCAGCAGTCAGGGGGGCGAATCATTTTGTTTTTCTTTTTCGGACGCACTTCCTGGCGTGCGAAGGTATAGCTGGTGGGTCCCAGCAGTCAGGGGGAAAAAGTTTTTTTCGCGAAATATGGTGGCCCGTCCGGTGGGTCCCCGCTGTCAGGTGGATGAATAATTATTTTGCGCGTAATAAGGAGGCACTTCCTTGTTGCGGCCGTGGACCCAGTTGTCAGCCTCTCCACGTACAGTCCATGTGTGATGGAAGCCGTTCCTTGACCATGTTGACCACGCCGCGCCGAGAGCACCAGGGCGGTGGACAACGGCGAGGCCTAGGAAGGGGACGATGCGGAGCCGGCGAAGATGCGATAGTGGATGCCCATGCCTAGAGGAGTACGAGGGTTCACTGGTTCGCTGCGGTGTGAGGCTGCCGTCGCCGCAGAATAACAGGGGGTGTGGGTGAGTAGAGGGATGGCCTGGCCAGCGGTGGGAGTAGTAGGGGGAGGTGAGGCCTCCACCGCATCGTAGTCGGCCACGGGAGGCAGGAGCACGGGGCACGACCGGCGCTGGTTTGGGCGGCTGGAGCAAGAAGACCAAAGGTTGAAGAAGCACTAAGGCCGTTGGATGGACATTGTACGGTCACTGGAGCTAGAATCGTGCATATTGACTAAGTTGACAAAGCCCTCCGTCCCCGTCAACTTAGTAGGCCCACAAGTCAGCCTGCCACTATACTGGGTCCCAGCTAACAGGGGGAGTATTCATTTTTTTGTGCATAATAAGGAGGCACTTCCTTGCGTACGAAGATATAGCCGGTGGGTCCGAGCTGTCAGAGCCGGCTGCGGGGAGGAGGGAGCAGGTAGTCCCGCCGGCGCTTGTTTGAGCGGCTGGAGCAGGAAGAGCAGAGATTGAAGAAGCACGACGGCCATTGGATGGCCATCCAACAGTCACTGCTTGTGCGTCAACCTTTTTTTTAGGAAAGCCTCAAATCTGTGGAAAATAGCATACAACCCATCTGCCATTATTTTTAATAATTTACAGCCCATTTGCTAATTCTTAAGGTTTTTTTGGAGCCCATATTCTTTTTGTTAGCATTACAGCCCATATTGTGGCCACGGTTAAAAAATTATATGAAATTTTGCATATTTCGGTGCGGTCCGAACTGTTTTTAATCCCGAAATTTCGACTCACATTCAAACTGATTTTAAAAATAAATGTATATCAATATAAAATCCAACAAATTCTCCAAGCATAAAAATTAATGTAATTTAAAATCTTGAAATGAAAAAAATATAGTTGAAACTAATTGCCGGTTTGATGTGTTTTAAAAATGTACAGCCCATTTCTCATTACTGATGGGCCATTTTCTCGGCCAGCCGAATGAAAGCTCTCCTCGTCTTGAAAGATTTGCAGCCCAACAGGCCTGACAAAGCGACTTACTTGGCAAATCACAAAAAAACTGGGCTATGGCCGTGGACCCAGCTGTCAGCCTCTCCACGTACAGTACTCTTCCGATGGAATGTCGTTGACCACATTGACCACGTCGCGCCGAGAGCACCAAGGCGGTGGACGACGGCGAGGCCTAGGAAGGGGAGGACGCGAAGCCGGGGAAGACACGGCAGTGGATGCCCACGCGGAGAGGAGTACAAGGGTTCACTGGTTTGACTACGGTGTGAGGCTGCCGTCGCTGCAGGGCCTAGCTAGCGGTGGGAGTAGTAGGGGGCGATGAGGCCTCAACGGCAGCACAGCCGGCCACTGGAGGCAGGAGCAGGCGGTCTCCCCGGCGCTGGGTTAGGTGGCTGGTGCAAGAAGAGCAGCAATTGAAGAAGCAACAGGACCGTTCTATTCAAATCCAACGGTTACTGCTGCTAGAATCGTTTGTTGACTAAGTTGACAAGCCCTGCGTACGCGTCAACGTAGTAGGCCCACAGGTCAGCCTCCCAACCGGTGCGCCTCAGATGTCAGTGGGAGGAATCATTTTTTTCGCATAATAAGGAGGCAGTTGATTGCGTGCGGCCAGGCCAGCGGAGGGAGTAGGGTGGGCCGGGAAAGCCTGCGCGGCATCACAGCGGGCCACAAGAGGAGGGAGCAGGCAGTCCCGCCGGCGCTAGTTTAGGCGGCTGAAGCAGGAAGATCAGAGATTGAAGAAGCACGGCGGCTAGAATCGTGTGTTCACTGACAAAGCCTTGCGTAAACAAGTCAGCCTCGAAATCTATGGCGTGTACAACCCATTTTCTATTATTTTTATAATTTTTACTCATTTTCTAATTCATATGGAATTTATTGCAGCCCGTTTTCCATTTTTAGAATTGCCGGCCATTTTCTAGTCAGTACCAGGGTCAAAAAATTAACTAAATATGTGGGAAATTTTTGCTGGGGAACGAAATATTCTTAATCCAAAAATTAATAGCCATACTAAAACAAATTTAAAAATAAATTAGTACTATGTCATGTTAAATCCAATGAAATACGTCTAAGATATCAATGAAGAACAAAATTCAAAAAAACTAATATCCCATTTGCTCGTCTTGAAAGATTTGCAGCCTAGTAATTCGGAGAAAACAAATAGGCCTAGCTTGGGTATTCTTCAAAAAGAAATATTGGGCTACCTATTTTCCCAAAGAACTGGTGCATGAGCATTTAGCTTTATTTATTTATTTACTTATTTATGTTTAGGGGACCATGAGCATGTACCTGGGCCGGATTCATGTGAGAGCCTCCCTTCCAGTTAATTATGGGCTTCTCTGTTGGGCCTTCATTAGTGGGATGCATGTTATCAACAAGTGGAAAATGTGTTCCGTACGAAAAATAGTATGAGCTACGTACGGTACGGGGCACTGAAGGATCGAACCATGCAATGACTTCCAAAACATTGTGTTTGTCGTTCTAACAACACATTTATTCAACCAACAAACAAAATATACTACTGATTGTACATTGAAAACAACAACAGCAGCAACCAGGGCTGGGGGTGCAACAGAAGCAGTAAGCAGGCCAGAAGAGTGAAGACGCAGCTCTCTCTTCCAAACCAAACATCAGCCATCATTACAAAAGGGCTACCAAAAAAGAACAAGTGTATGCATCAAACTAAATCGAGATCCTACTACACCAAGTGTACGCATCTAACTAACTGGCTCAGTTAGATGTTACTATTTATTAATCTGTGGAGATTGGCTGACGGCTTGAACCAGATGGGTGCCTGACGGGGGAAACTCCAGCCAGCAGGTCGAAGTCTGATACTTGTGACCCTCTCTCCTACTTTGGGCTGCAGAGCGTGGCGGCACATATCAGGGTATGGTGCACGCAGAGACACATGGTACACTGTGTACACACAGTTTTGCCTGATGAACGAAACCGCGCTGCCATCATGATCCTTGCTGTCGGTTATCTCCTGGTTAATCGGATAATTCAGTCCGACAAACAGAGAGCATGTACCAAGGCTACTTACCAGCCTCCAGTCAAAAATTCCTGAAGGCCCAGAGAAGCTAGGATCCTGCTCAAAGACCTTGCAGTGATTGTGATTGTATTCCGCGAAACAACATGTCCGGTACGTGCGAACGATCATCAATCTTTCGCTGTCGTCTGGTCGAGCCAGGAACCACCTGCAACTGCCATGCCACTTTTCTTTGGAAGGTTCTGGGATTAGGAAAGGTAGGGACACCAGGCGGCTTACAACATCATATCAAGTTGGAGTCAAATAAAAAAGGGCTCTTGATTTAGTCAATCTTAAGAACAACATGTTATGAGCATGAATATTTTTTCAGTAAATGTTGACAGTAATATAAGCAAGCCATCATGATATCATAGGAAAGTAACATACTGCTGTAACAACTGTTTGTAGCGATGACTGGAGTAGGCCAGCAATACGTCCAGCCATAGAAGGAGTCGACAGCATAAATGAAGCCCTTGTGTTCAATGGCATCAAAGAACCATGGAGGATGTATGATCCTACGATGGACGTGCAGATTTATCCACTTACCACAGTGACCTGTCAGATAGGCGAGACCGCGGTTGAAGAATGCAATTAGCCTAAAATCTTTATAATTCGCAGATCTTGTGGGCACTTGGCAGATTACAACCTTGAGCAAATCAAACTTGGTATCATGTTGGTACTGTAAGATTCCGAGTATTCTGGGCCGCGGTGCCAAAGCAGTGCAGTGTTAATCGAATGAAGGGGAATCAATCGCCGAGTGTAGACCTCCACGAGCATCCAGCTGCCGCGACCGTCGACACGCACCATCCAAGACGTGTTCATGCCGACCCAGTACATACCGTTAATGTAGCTAAGGGTGACGGGGATCGGATCACAGTGAAGGGGGTTGATGCTCGCCACCCTACGATCTTATGCTGCATGACACGCCGTTTCTGAAGATCAGGCAGCATCAGCAAGCAAGGAGCTGGCTTAAAAAGCTCCGGCCTGAGGGCTTTGAGTAAACGGTACAGCCCCGACGAGCACGCGGCGAGTGGCATGGTACTGAGATTGTCCACACGCGAAACAATGTGGTTGATTACCTCTGTGACGAGCGAATTCCAGCCACTCTTTTGGTGGACGCTGCTCGGTTCTGCCATTGTTAGTGCTTGGGTTTCGGACAAGGGGGGAGGCGCCTTAGCGGGGATGGAAGCTTGGACGAGATTATGTGCGGACAAAGATGGAGAAGCGAATATGTGTTGCGGGAAGTGGACAGGTGATGATGACTACATCACACCGCTTGACTTACGAGACACATATCAGCAGTGTAGGGTCATATTGATGCCAGACAACTTGGTTGAGTGATCACAGTACTGGTACTCCCTACAGTACCTACTACACTATTATGCCCTAGCTTGCTAGAGTAGAGTAGTAGAGTAGGACTCTGCTCTACTACTAGCACCGGAGGAGTAGTATGTTCTAATCTAAAATAGTTACAAACTTCGATGCCCGATCGTGGAACGACTACGAACCGTGCTCAAAGACCGTGTCTACGTGGTGTTTTGACTTATATGCAAAAAAAATAGCAAGATGCCCGTGCATTGCACGGCACACCATCATCACCAACTCGGTTTTTTGTCTACTCCTACTCCTATAAAAGACTCGGTTGGTTATGATGGAGGCGAGGAGGTGTGTTCAGCCGGGCGTGCAGCGGACGGCGCAACACTATTCGATTTGTTATAATAAAAAAAGTAGTAGAGATAGAGACATAGGGAGGAGCACGAGGTAAGGCCTTATCTGTAAAATGTGGAGAGAGGTGCGGGTATCTTTTGTAAAATTATCATAGTTGGCTTTCTATCCATCAGATATAGATCGGACGGTCTATATTACAAGATGGCAGGCATACCATCATCACCAACTCGGTTTTCTATAAGACTAGATATATATAGATATAGATAGATAGAGACTAGGGAGTACTAGTAAGGACACCATCTACTGCTTCGTGTGCTACTCCCGCGCTCCATTCAGCGGCCACAACGTCCCCTACAGCCACTCCCTCCCGCGCTCCATTCGGCGGGCGCTGTTGAAATCTGGGGAGCGCACTCTCGCGACTGCTGGCAGCCACGACTTCACCGATGACGACTTCTTCCCCGACCTCGGCAACCTCTTCCTCAAAGACATGGGCGACAACCTCAACGCCAACGGTGCTGCTGCCGTTGCACCGTATGTGTTTCTGTCCTTCTTGTTCGAAATCGTGGTAGAATTCATGTTTCTACTTTGTATCCTACTACTATGCTAGTCCACATGATTAGTTTCATCTCTGTTATAGCCGTCATGATTTATTTTGTGCTTATTCAGATTAAATCTCGTAGTAACTTGCTCATATATTCAACTGGCGCAACGTCCCCTACAGCCACTCCCGTTTCATGGACAGCCTGGTCGATGCCTCCAAGGAGCCCTTCGTCCACTGGTATGAGTGCCTGATGCCGTTTTGTGGCTCGCCGGCGGACATGGTGCATCACTGCTAGCTCTTGAGCACTGCATTGGATTTCCCCGAAGAGGAGAGGATGATGCAGCAAAGTAGCATAAGTATTTCCCTCAGTTTTTGAGAACCACGGTATCAATCTAGTAGGAGACCACGCACAAGTCCCTCATACCTACACAAAACGATAGCTCCTCGCAACCAACACGATTAGGGGTTGTCAATCCCTTCACGGTCACTTACGAGAGTGAGATCTGATAGAGATGATAAATAATATTTTTGGTATTTTTTGGTATATAGATGCAAAGTAAAAAGTAAAAGGCAAAGTACAAACAAAGCAAGTAATAAAGTAATGGAGATTGATATGATGAGAATAGACCCGGGGGCCATAGGTTTCACTAGTGGCTTCTCTCAAGAGCATAGATATTCTACGGTGGGTGAACAAATTACTGTTGAGCAATTGACAGAATTGAGCACAATTATGAGTATATCTAGGTATGATCATGTATATAGGCATCACGTCCAAGACAAGTAGATTGAAACAATTCTTCATCTACTACTATTACTCCACTCATCGACCGCTATCCAGCATGCATCTAGAGTATTAAGTTAAAAACAGAGTAACGCCTTAAGCAAGATGACATGATGTAGAGGGATAAATTCATGCAATATGATAAAAACCCCATCTTGTTATCCTCGATGGCAACTATACAATATGTGCCTTGCTGCCCCTTCTATCACTGGGAAAGGATACCGCAAGATTGAACCCAAAGCTAAGCACTTCTCCCATTGCAAGAACTACCAATCTAGTTGGCCAAACCAAACGGATAATTCGAAGAGACTTGCAAAGATAACATAATCATACATAAAAGAATTCAGAGAAGATTCAAATATTATTCATAGATAAGTTGGATCATAAACCCACAATTCATCGGTCTCAACAAACACACCACAAAAAGAAGATTACATCAAATAGATCTCCACGAGAGAGGGGGAGAACATTGTATTGAGATCCAAAAAGAGAGAAGAAGCCATCTAGCTACTAGCTATGGACCCGAAGGTCTGAAGTAAACTACTCACACTTCATCGGAGGGGCTATGGTGTTGATGTAGAAGCCCTCCATGGTGTATGCCCCCTCCGGTGGAGCTCCAGAACAGGCCCCAAGATGGGATCTCGTGGATACAGAAGGTTGCGACGGTGGAATTAGGTTTTTGGCTCCTGTTCTGATCGTTTGGGGGTACGTAGGTATATATAGGATGAAGAAGTACGTCGGTGGAGCAACAGGGGGGCCACGAGGCAGGGGGCGCGCCCTGGGGGGGTGCTCCCCACCCTCGTGACCGACTCTTTGGTTCCTGGGAGCAGGTTCCGAGTCTCCTGGATCATGTTCGGTGAGAAAATCACGTTCCCGAAGGTTTCATTCCGTTTGGACTCCGTTTGATATTCTCTTTCTTCGAAACACTGAAATAGGCAAAAAACAACAATTCTGGGTTGGGCCTCCGGTTAATAGGTTAGTCCTAAAAATAATATAAAAGTGGAAAACAAAGCCCAATATAGTCCAAAACAATACATAAAGTAGCATGGAGCAATCAAAAATTATAGATACGTTGGAGACGTATCAGGCATCCCCAAGCTTAATTCCTGCTCGTCCTCGAGTAGGTAAATGATAAAAAGAGAATTGTTGATGCGCAGTGATACTTTGGCATAATTTCAATGTAAAACTTCTTAATTGTGGCATGTATATTCAGAACCGAAAGATTCAAGACAAAAGTTCATATTGACATAAAAATAATAATACTTCAAGCATACTAACTAAGCAATTATGTCTTCTCAAAATAACATGGCCAAAGAAAGTTATCCCTACAAAATCATATAGTCTGGCTATGCTCCATCTTCCCCACACAAAATATTTAAATCATGCACAACCCTGATGACAATCCAAGCAATTGTTTCATACTTTAACATTCTCAAAACTTTTTCAATCTTCACGCAATACATGAGCGTGAGCCATGGATATAGCACTATATGTGGAATAGAATGGTGGTTGTGGAGATGACAAAAAGAGGGAAGATAGTCTCACATCAACTAGGTGTATCAACGGGCTATGGAGATGCCCATCAATAGATATCAATGTGAGTGAGTAGGGATTGCCATGCAACGGATGCACTAGAGATATAAGTATATGAAAGCTCTACAGAAGAAACTAAGTGGGTGTGCATCCAACTCGCTTGCTCACGAAGACGTAGGGCATTTTGAGGAAGCCCATCATTGGAATATACAAGCCAAGTTCTATAATGAAAAATTCCCATTAGTATATGAAAGTGACAAAATGAGAGACTCTCTATCATGAAGATCATGGTGCTACTTTGAAGCACAAGTGTGGAAAAAGAGATAGTAGCATTGTCCCTTCTCTCTTTTTCTCTCATTTTTTTCTTTGGCCTTCTTTTTTGGCCTTTCTCTTTTTTTTCTCTTTTTTTGTGAAGTCCGAAGTCTCATCCCGACTTGTGGGGGAATCATAGCCTTCATCATCCTTTCCTCACTTGGGACAATGCTCTAATAATGATGATCATCATACTTTTATTTTTCTTACAACTCAACAATTACAACTCGATACTTAGAACAAAGTATGACTCTATATGAATGCCTCCGGCGGTGTACCAGGATATGCAATGAATCATGAGTGGCATGTATGAAAGAATTATGAATAGTGGCTTTGCCACAAATACGATGTCAACTACATGATCATGCTAGCAATATGACAATGATGGAGCGTGTCATAATAAACGGAACGGTGGAAAGTTGCATGGCAATATATCTCGGAATGGCTATGGAAATGCCATGATAGGTAGGTATGGTGGCTGTTTTGAGGAAGATATATGGTGGGTGTATGATACCGGCGAAAAGTGCGCGGTATTAGAGAGGCTAGCAATGGTGGAAGGATGGGACAAAGTGCGTATAATCCATGGACTCAACATTAGTCATAAAGAACTCATATACTTGTTGCAAAAATCTAGAAGTTATCAAAGCAAAGTATTACGCGCATGCTCCTAGGGGGATAGATTTGTAGGAAAAGACCATCGCTCGTCCCCGACCGCCACTCATAAGGAAGAAAATCAATAAATAAATCATGCTCCGAGTTCATCACATAACGGTTCACCATACGTGCATGCTACGGGAATCACAAACTTCAACACAAGTATTCTTTAAATTCACAACTACTCAACTAGCATGACTCTAATATCACCATCTTCATATCTCAAAACAATTATCAAGCATCAAACTTTTCTTAGTATTCAACGCACTCAAAAGAAAGTTTCAGACATCTTGAATACCAAGTATATTAACATTAAGCAAATTACCATGCTATTAACGACTCTCAAAATAATCTAAGTGAAGCATGAGAGATCAATAGTTTCTTTAAAACAAATCCACCACCATGCTCTAAAAGATCTAAGTGAAGCACTAGAGCAAAAATTATCACGCTCAAAAGATATAAGTGAAGCACTATGAGCAAAACTATCAAGCTCAAAAGATATAAGTGAAGCACATAGAGTATTCTATCAAATTCCAATTCATGTATGGCTCTCTCAAAAGGTGTGTATAGCAAGGATGATTGTGGTAAACTAACAAGCAAAGACGCAAATAATACAAGACGCTCCAAGCAAAACACATATCATGTGGTGAATACAAATTTAGCTCAAAGTAAATTACCGATGGAAGTAGACGAAAGAGGGGATGCCTTCCGGGGCATCCCCAAGCTTTAACTTTTTTGTGTCCTTGTATTATCTTGGGGGTGCCATGGGCATCCCCAATCTTAGGTTCTTGCCACTCCTTGTTCCATAATCCATCAAAAGAATTCACCCAAAACTTGAAAACTTCACAACACAAAACTCAATAGAAATCTCGTGAGCTCCGTTAGAGAAAGAAAACAAAAGACTACTTTAAGGTACTGTAATGAACTCATTCTTTATTTATATTGGTGTTAAACCTACTGTATTCCAACTTCTCTATGGATTATAAACTATTTTACTAGCCATAGATTCATCAAAATAAGCAAACAATACACACAAAACAGAATCTGTCAAAAACAGAACAGTCTGTAGTAATCTGTAACTAACGCAAACTTCTGGAACTCTAAAAATCCTACCAAAATAGGAAGTCCTGGAAAATTTGTTTATTGAACAGAAGCAAAAAGAATCAACGCAAAATCACCTTTCTGTGATTTAACAAAATTATATTCGTGCGTGCAAAGTTTCTGTTTTTCAGCAGAATCAAATCAACTATCATCGTAGGTTATCCTATAGGTTCTACTTGGCACAAACACTAAGTAAAATATAAAACACATCTAAACATAAGGTAGAAGCAAGATTTATTAAATAACAGCAAGGAAAAATATTGGGTTGTCTCCCAACAAGCGCTTTTCTTTAAAGCCTTTTTTAGCTAGGCATTGAGATTTCAATGATGCTCACATGAAAGACAAGAATTGAATCACAAAGAGAGCATCATAAAACACGTGACAAACACATCTGAGTCTAACATACTTCCTATGCATAGGCATATTATAAGCAAACAAATTTGCAAGGCAAGCAAAAACTAGTATACGCAAGGAAGAAGAAAGAGACGATAGCAATCTCAACATGACGAGAGGTAATTTAATAAGATAAAAATTTCTACGACCATATTTTCCTCTCTCATAATAATTACATGTAGGATCATAGTCAAATTCAACAAAATAGCTATCACAAAACATATTTCAACATGATCCACATGCATGCAAAGTTGACACTCTTCCAAGATAGTGGGATTAACATTAACTAAAGTCATGACCTTTCCAAACCCACTTTTATCAAAAATATCATAAGATTGAACATACTCCAAATATGTGGGGTCTAAAGTTGACACTCTTCCAAAACCACTTTCAATATTATTGCAAACACTATTATCAATCTCATATTCATCATGGGGCTTAAATGAATTTTCAAGGTTATAAGAAGAATCACCCCAATCATGATCATTGAAACAAGTAGTAGACATAGCAAAACTAGCATCCCCAAGCTTAGGGTTTTGCATATTATTAGCACAATTGACATCAAGAGAATTTATAGGAAAATCATTGCAATCATGCTTTTTATTCAAGGAGTTATCATGAATCTCTTCATAAATTTCTTCATCGTAATTTTCAGATTCACAAATTTTGAGCAAAGCTTCATAAGGATAATCTAGTGCACAAAACTCACTAGCGATTGGTTCATCATAATTGGATCTCTTAAAAAGATTAGCAAGCGGATGAGGATCCATAGATCTTAGGTTCTCTGTTTAGCAATGAATAAGCATCTATTCCAACCAAACGAGCAGACGAAGGGCAAGCAAAAGAGAGAGGAGAAGATTGGGAAAAAGAGGGCGAATAAAACGGCAAGGGTGAAGTGGGGGAGAGGAAAACGAGAGGCAAATGGCAAATAATGTAATGCGGGAGATAGGGATTGTGATGGGTACTTGGTATGGTTGACTTGCTCTTGCGTGAGCCTCCCCGGCAACGGCACCAGAAATTCTTCTTGCTACCTCTTGAGCACTGCGTTGGATTTCCCTGAAGAGGAGAGGATGATGCAGCAAAGTAGCGTAAGTATTTCCCTCAGTTTTTGAGAACCAAGGTATCAATCCAAATAGGAGACCACGCACAAGTCCCTCTGAGATTAGGGGTTGTCAATCCCTTCACGGTCACTTATGAGAGTGAGATCTGATAGAGATAATAAATAATATTTTTGGTATTTTTGGTATATAGATGCAAAGTAAAAAGTAAAAGGCAAAGTAAAAACAAAGCAAGTAATAAAGTAATGGAGATGGATATGATGAGAATAGACCCGGGGGCCATAGGTTTCACTAGTGGCTTCTCTCAAGAGCATAGATATTCTACGATGGGTGAACAAATTACTGTTGAGCAATTGACAGAATTGAGCATAATTATGAGTATATCTAGGTATGATCATGTATATAGGCATCACGTCCAAGACAAGTAGATCAAAACGATTCTTCATCTACTACTATTACTCCACTCATCGACCGCTATCTAGCATGCATCTAGAGTATTAAGTTAAAAATAGAGTAACGCCTTAAGCAAGATGACATGATGTAGAGGGATAAATTCATGCAATATGATAAAACCCCATCTTGTTATCCTCGATGGCAACTATACAATATGTGCCTTGCTGCCCCTTCTATCACTGGGAAAGGATACCGCAAGATTGAACCCAAAGCTAAGCACTTCTCCCATTGCAAGAACTACCAATCTAGTTGGCCAAACCAAACGGATAATTCGAAGAGACTTGCAAAGATAACATAATCATACATAAAAGAATTCAGAGAAGATTCAAATATTATTCATAGATAAGCTGGATCATAAACCCACAATTCATCGGTCTCAACAAACACACCACAAAAAGAAGATTACATCAAATAGATCTCCACGAGAGAGGGGGAGAACATTGTATTGAGATCCAAAAAGAGAGAAGAAGCCATCTAGCTACTAGCTATGGACCCGAAGGTCTGAAGTAAACTACTCACACTTCATCGGAGGGGCTATGGTGTTGATGTAGAAGCCCTCCGTGGTGGATGCCCCCTCCGGCGGAGCTCCGGAACAGGCCCCAAGATGGGATCTCGTGGATATAGAAGGTTGCGGTGGTGGAATTAGGTTTTTGGCTCCTGTTCTGATCGTTTGGGGGTACGTAGGTATATATAGGAGGATGGAGTACGTCAGTGGAGCAACAGAGGGGCCACGAGGCAGTGGGCGCGCCCTAGGGGGGGTGCCCCACCCTCGTGACCGACTCTTTTGTTCCTTGGAGCAGGGTCCAAGTCTCCTGGATCACGTTCGGTGAGAAAATCACGTTCCTGAAGGTTTCATTCCGTTTGGACTCCGTTTGATATTCCGTTTCTTCGAAACACTGAAATAGGCAAAAAACAGCAATTCTGGGCTAGGCCTTCGGTTAATAGGTTAGTCCCAAAAATAATATAAAAGTGGAAAATAAAGCCCAATTTAGTCCAAAACAGTAGATAAAGTAGCATGGAGCAATAAAAAATTATAGATACGTTGGAGACGTATCAATCACCTCATGAATGCGTGCAGCGGTCACTGCTGGCCCTTGGCGGAGAACATCAAGTACGACACGTGCTACCGGTTCACCATGCCGGAGTCGCTGGAGGATCACAGCCGCCTGCTAGTCTTGGAGGAGGACGGCAGCATCTTCCTCTTCATCGTGGGCACCGGCGAGGCCCTCGCAGGCCGCCGCCCCGTCTCTGTAATGTGTGTCAGAGGCGTCGCCGCTGACGCTAAAACTGACACGAGGCAGATGTACGGGTGTGTGGTAAATGTTACTACCCCTCCAGGTCACGTGGGCGGCGACACTGGCCTCATCGGACAGACTTGGACTCTGGGGAGCTGGGACTATCCCGCCAATGTGGACTTGGAAAACCCATGGCATCCGTTCTATCCTTTACCCGCTGACTCGGTGCACGTGGACTCCAAGGAGGTTCACCTGGACATACGCATTATCAAGTGCACTTAGAAAACATGTAGTGTGTGTGTGGGCGCTTATGGCCCGTGTCTTTGCCGCTTTTGATTCTGTAAGCTTGTCGTTAAACTTGAGTGGCTTTCGCCGCAGTCCTTCCTTTGAACTGATCCTCTCAGTGAGCTGATGTAAGACACTTTGGGTTTCATTTGATAATGGAACCGGGGAGGAGCCTCCCTGTTCTTCTAAAAAAATACGCATTATCAAGTTAAATGTTGATCATTAGTCTTCGCTCAATGTAATCCGCTGTCTAAGCATGTGGAGACTTCCATGCATGATCTTGCTCTATTGGAGTATCACGCATGAATAAAAGTGTATCCGTTTGTGGTTTAGTCTAGAATCTTCCATGTATGAATTTTTACTACAGTACTGGTGAAAGACTTACGATGAACCATTTCTTACATCTCCTCTGCCCCCTTGCAAGTCATCCTGATTTAATCCCTCCATCTAGGTGTATAAGGGCATAGTTAATATTACTTAATAGTATAGCCAATTGTTGACTATAAGAAAGTGCCATGTCATCTGTAGCCAACATGTATAACAATCGATACTCAAAAACTAATTCTTAAAGATCATTTCTTGCAAAGCACAATAAGTGTTATTTCCTCACAAGTTTGATGCAGGTTGAACAGTTGAACGCTTTTGTTTGCAAAAGATACCTTTTTATCTATTTCACCCGGATGTTTGTGAGCTCTAGAGATGAGATAATATCCGAAGAAACCTATCGATACCCGTTACACATGAGATGACCCCCACATCCTTTGTCAAAATAAACAACTCCCCGATCAATGCATTTCACTCTTCGGTGCAACGCACAGGCACCTTACTACTATATATTAGTACGATCAAAAATTGAACTAACATTATATATAGTACGATAAATACTGATGCATGTCACCTAAAATTATATCATTCAAAACTATGTTCAAATACGAATCCAATGATATAGTTTTTGTTAACATGCACTAACATTTTGTCAATTAAATCTTCAGTCAAATTCAATGGGGGACTAATAAACCACGACCGATGTAGTACAAGTGTAGAGGGTGGCGCTGCACGGGAGTCTCACCTCTCACCCCGCTCGTGGCGCGGCAGTAAAGCCGTCATATCACAAAACCCAACCACTCCCAGTATTAAATGGCCTGGTAAAATAAACGGACAAGCAACCATCACATCCCTCCGTCTTTTTTGCATTTCATCTCTCTGCATTTACTTTCTCCGGTTCATCTCCCACACTCGATCCCTAGCTACTACTCCTAGGGCCAGTTCTTTTGGCGGTTTCCCCAGCTTTTCCCACAAGACTAGTCACAGTGGAGAGTTACAATAAGGCGCCTAACTCATTTATTTGGGCTTCTAAACTACTACTCTGTCCTGGTTTATTCCTCACCATTGTAATTTGTGCTAAATTTTGACCAAAGATTTAACTGATAAAATGTTACTCAAAATACTTAGGCACGATGCATCTAGGTGTGTAAGTCATCTTACGAAAACCAAATAATCCCAAAACACTTAGGCGCGGTGCATTAACTTCTACCCCGTTTCTTGTTTCTTGACATATCAACCAATAAGAGATAAAGAGTGTGCATGCTTATAATGACTTGAGATATCAAACACGACATGCAGTGATTAGTTCATTGCATGCAATACTATTAATTAGCAAATAAACATTAACGTTTCTCGTTTTCTCCTCCTCCTTGGTCACGGTGCATAGCCTAAGATGACTTACTCACCTAGACGGATGGAGTAGTGCATGTGACATGCACTAACATTTCATTAGTTAAATTTATGATCAGAATTTGACACTGATTACAATGGGGACCAATAAACTAGGACGGAGGTAGTAGTTATGGGATTACTAATCTAGAAGCCTAAAAGAACTGGCCCCTGGTACTCCTACTAGTAGTAGTACTCAAGTTGGAATTCCAATTGCACGGCACAACTTGTTAGGCAAAAAATTCGATACAGGGTGTAGGAAGCGGTTTGGGAATTTGCATGCCTTTCCAACCAGTGAGATACTCCGTACAAAGTATGACAGAGAAATAACCACAGAGAAGGAAGCTAAAAGTAAACAATCAAACGAGCATTTTTGCATTTGTTTTGCATTGAATCGTTTCACAAGATTGACTAGTGTTGTTTTTCTACTTTTACAAAAACCGCATCGTATTGTTAAACTGTGCATTTGCACGTACATAAGTAATAGTAGTACTCCCTCCGTCTAGGTGTACAAGTATTCCCTCCTTCTTGGTCACCGTGCACAACCAAAGATGGCTTATTGACCTGGACGAAGGGAGTAGCACAGTCTGCAAGCATATATCGAGAGAGACGTGTAGTCCGATAGTATATAGTAAAGTTTGTGCTATATGCACGTACTTGCAAAATGCGTAATAATACACAACGTTTCCAAACTTTCCCTTGTACATACTTAATTAAGGACGCTAAAAATTCCTGAACATTCGGGATTTATCATTTGCATCCCAAAACTAATGAGATCGCCTTACGAAACAAAATTTATACTCCTCCTAAAAGCCACGACCCTCGCAGGAGCGCTTGCGGCGCGCCACGAGTGCCATGGTGCGCGGCCATTTCCCAGCGCGCTGACACAACGCCTCTTCCTCAGCCTCGCAACTCGTGAGGTGCTGATTGGCGGTTTGCCGACGGGCGAGCGTGATCTCACCGGTGTGGTGATCCGGCGCCAACAGGTACTCCTCCTGGCTGGAAGCATGCTCCCGGTCCACGTACCGCCAAGGGTAGATGAGGCGCTTGGGCCCGACTACACTCAGGGCGTCGGCACAGGCGTCCTCCTCCACCCTCACGGCCCTCGCACGAGCCTTCTGCCAAAGAACCAATTGCTTGACTCTCTCGGACGCAACATAGATCTCCCAAAAAGCTTGTTGCGCGGTGCACTTATCTTCCTCGGCCTTCTTCTCCGCCTCTATTTTGGCGCGCTTTGCTGGAGGCAAAGCCTCCCACAAGGCGACATCCATTTCTTTCCAAAGCTCCTCAAGGCTGGGGGGCTCGGCGGGCGGCGCAGCGTTCTCCTTGTAGCGGGGAGCTGACGCATCCTCCAACGCGCGTGCTGGCGAGATTGGGAACACCGACGCGTCCACCTCAACGCGTCGCGGCGAGGAGCGGAACGCCGACGCGTCCTCCTCGACTAGTGGCGGCGAGGAATGGAACAGCGAAGCGTCGCATCGCGGCGAGGAGCGGAACACCGACGCGTCCTCCTCGACTAGTGGCGGTGAGGAACGGAACGGTGACGCATCGCATAGCGGCGAGGAGCGGAACACCGACGCGTCCTCCTCGACTAGTGGCGGCGAGGAATGGAACAGCGACGCGTGACCGTCCGCGCGGTGCAGCGAGGGGCTCCTAGGGCTTGGGAGGGGCGATGCCATGGTGGTCGACGTGAGAGGGAGGGGGAGGAAATAGCGATGAACGTGAACGTGAGTGGGACGAGATAGCGATGTCGTGGGAGGCGCAGTATTTATAGCGAGCAATGGCACACCTATGTAAGATATGGACTGAGCTGCACTGACTTAACTGTAGGTCCAGTTGTGTCACTGACATGTGGGCCAGTAAACTGCTGGGCCCGTATATCAGTGACCCAATGCACGTGAAGTTAAGTAAAATCTATGTGGGCATATTTGTTGGAGTAAATTACGGGGGAGCGAAGGGGTGGAAATATTGTTGGTCACAACGGATTGGACGTGCATGGGGGGAGGAGAGTCATGCATGCAGATTTTTTCACACGGGGTGGAGTGGTGGGACAGCCGGAGGGAGAAGGAGAGTTTGGCAGGCATATTATTTCCACACATGGAGAGGAAAAGATTTGGAGATGAACGGGCTTCCTGCAGGTATGGGGAACGGTGCATAATAAGTCATCTTGCATGCCGGGCTAGGTATAGTCTCAAGTCATTAAAAACATACACGCCCCACACATGTTCATATTTCAAGGTGCACTAAATTATTGCATGCGATGATTAAGGCTGGTCATCATGGTGGTATCTATGCTGGTATCATGCACACGAGAATAGCAAACATGCTGATGTGGCAAAGAATTAAAGAAGAGAGGGGGGTTAGAGTAACTAGTGTTCATGCATGCATTGGTAAACACATTTTTTGTGAAGGACAACAGCATTAGTTGAGTACTTTTGCAGACTTCAAAAACTATTCCACCGCCTCTACTATCTTGCTAAGAGTAGGTGAAATTTTTGAGTCGAGCCCTTTAAACTAGAAGGGAGGTAGTAGTACTCTAATAGCTAGGTGTGTAAGTCATCTTACGAAACCAAATAATCCTAAAACACGTAGGCGTGGTGCATTAACTTCTACCTCATTTCTTGTTTCTTGACATATCAACCAATAAGAGATGAGGGTGTGCATGCTTTTAATGACCTGAGACTATCAAACATGACATGCAATGGTTAGTTCATTGCATGCAATACTATTTAATTAGCAAATAAACATTAATGTCTCTCGTTTTCCCCTCCTCCTTGGTCACGATGCACAGCCTAAGATGACTTACTCACCTAGACGGAGGGAGTATCAACATTCACAATGTCAAATCAATATTTTTACACTCATTATAAAACGTAGTTCTTATACTCATTATAATCAGTATTGTAGGTATTGATATTTTAGTATAAATTTGGTCGTGGAATTTCATTGATGCCTGTCAAAGCGTGGAGGAAGCGGAGCTTAGGGCTTGCATTGGTGGTCTCTACATAGGTATTTCTCTTCATAATCTTGTAATTTTAGAGATTGATTGCGCTTTTGTGGTAGCGTCTCTTGCATCGGGGGACTATGACAGGTCTGCTATGCGTGACCTGAAGATGAAAGCGTTGAGCATCTCGAAGTTGATCAACAATCTTCAATTGTGAAATATTAGCCGTTCGGCCAATAAGCTGGCACACTTAGTCGCTAAGTATAGCTTTGACAATAGATTAGATGGTATTCTTGCAAATAATGTACCACCCTGTGTGGTGAATATTGTATTGAATGAGTGTACTGGTGTGGCTGGTTAATTAATATAAGGTAGTGTTCAAAAAAAGTATATATTTGGTCAAACACTTTGCAAACGGTTGACGAGAGTAAAAAGGACCAGAGGGAGTATCATGCATGCGGAGTAGGCAAAAAAAATTGCTCATTTATAGTCGGTCGAAGTCTCAAAGGGCGCGACCGAGCGAGGGAGGCGAAGGTCGTGGGAGGTGCGACGGTTGACGTAATTAAGTGAAGTTACATCCACGCACCGGCATGGCGTGCAAATATGCAGAAGCTATACCGTCAGGCCTACGATATGGGTCTAGTAGACATGGCATCTAGTGGGTCCCGCATAGTTCTCAAGAACTCTTTGGGGGCTTGCAGCCGTTTATCCACCGGGCAAGCCAGCAACCCCACGCCGTTCGCACGCCCTACTCATCCCCGTCTTCTACCTCACAACAGTTTGCTCCCAGTCATCCCGTCCTTTCACATTAGTTCGCTCCCAGTTTTTGCGGGGTACAACAGTTCAACTTCTCCTAACCCTCCTCCAAAATCCATGGCCTCCCAAATCTCCATGGTCACCGCTAAGTACCAGGTTAGAGCCATCACCGGCGATCAGTTCATTGTCATCTACACACGTGGATCCGCGACGGTGAAAGCATGGCTTACTCGCTTCCTACGCATGTTCAACAGTTCAACGGATGAGTGGGTCGCTGGGCTAGATGTTGAGTACACCACAGTCCTGGGACGAGAGAAGGATCTAAAGAACGAAGAGAGGAAGAAGCCCGCCGTGATCCAGGTTTGCGTACATAACGTTTGCTTGGTCTACCACATATGCCATGCCGACGTTGAGTGCCAGGATTTTAAGAACTTCCTCAAGGACAAAAGAGTGAAATTCGTTACTATAGGCTTTAAGAACGACAGGGATGTCCTGCGTTGGATAGGTCTCGTTGTAGGCCAGCCCTTCGATCTCCAGAAGGCAAGCCTGGTGTCCTCCTCTCAACCTTCAATGCTGACCCTGGCAGCAGCCATGATTGATCCTGCGTACGCTAAACTGAAGAAACCTCATCACGAGTTTCATCATGAATGGGAGTCGAAGACATTAGATGAAGATCACATCCTGTACGCAGCAATGGATGCCTACCTTTGTTTAGATATCTACATGGGTTGGATGAAGAAGCAGAGCCCAGTGTCCGGTTCAAGCAAAGAAGCATCAGCGAAGAGGAAGAGGAAGAGGGACGAGGACGAAGTCGAGGACGTGGACTGGGACTCTGAGTAGGTGGCAGTGACGTCGCTCATGCTGGTTCTACTGCAGTGTCAAGCGGACTAGTTGCTTAGTTTATTTTCAAGGGTGTGTTGTGCTGAGGCCCTAGCAGAACTATGTTTATGTTCTTTCTCATTATTTGAACTCTTTAGTACGTAGAGTAGTACTAGTACTATGTCTTACTACCATTCTTCTTGTAGTTGGTACTACTGCTCGTACCTTCGTGTTCCTACTGTACTTAATACGTCCGTACTAGTAGTATAATTTGGGTCAGTCGATTTGTGAAAGAAGTTCGACGGAGCGAAGGAAGAAGATGACAGAAGAGGTGGAAGAAGCCCTTCTAGCCATCCATGTTGCATCAAACGGCTCACATGAGTCGACTGACCCAAATTGCTCCTTCAGATTGCAGGATCCACGTGGCATTCAAGGTCTCGAAGGTAGATTCTGCGTCCGCACCCGGTTTGCAGGCTCGACGCGCCCGCGACCGGCTTCCGCTGCGACAGACACCATGCGCGCCTCCTCCGTGCGGGCGGAGACGACAATGACACGCTAGTTCCTCCTCGCCGGCGTGCTGGAGCACGCGCTCGTCCTCCTCTTCGTACGCTGCGTGCATAGACGCGGCTCCACCAGATGCTCACGTGCTTGGCAACGCGGCAGCATGGCGAGGAGGGACTGCAGATGACGTGAGCGGGCGAGCCTTCGGCTTCACACTACTAGGGAAAAGCCTAGTAGCAGCACGGGTTTTGGGCCTATTAGTAGCACGGGGGCCAGCGCTACTAATAAGGGGCTACAGCTAACGTACAGTAGTAGCGCGGGTGCCACCCGCGCTACTACTACGTCCTTTAGTAGTAGCGTGGGTAAAACCCGCGCTACTACTAATCTCTAATCTCTGATTTATTTTTATGATTTTTTTCGAAAAGAAATTCAATTTTTTCACTAATTTTCAAATTTCTGAATTATTTTAACCTTAAATCTCTAATCATCCCTCATCGCTGCTCAATTTAATCTCTAATCACCCCTCATCATTCCAAATCATCTAACTTCCCGGACGGTCATCCATCCTTTCACTACTCCAGCCTGAGCATGCTTAACTTCCCGATTCTATTCTCCCTCGTTTCCAAGTCTGCACTTGTTGTTTTCCTGACAATAGTAAGATGTCAATCCTATTAACATCAGGAATTTAGCTTGAGCATTAAGTCACACATTTCACTGTTTGAGTTTGAAACTATTGTTCTAAAAAATTAGTAACACTAATATTTCTTGAATAATTAGTTTGACCACAGTTTGACCATAGTTTGACCAGATTTGACCACAGTTTGACAAATAGTTTGACCATAGTTTGACCATTGTTTGACCAGATTTGACCAAAATTCAAAAAAACTAAAATAATTATTTAGTAACACTAATATTCTTGAATAATTAGTTTGACCATAGTTTGACCAGATTTGACAAAAATTAAAAAAAACTGAATTTTGATGAATTTTTTTGCCTCTAGATCTTAAAAGCCCCATAACTTTTTTCTGTTTGGTTTTTGAGGATTTTGAAAATGTTTAACAAGGTTCCCCTGGTTAAATTTGGATGTAACTTTTCGAGTAGATGATTTTTCATATAAAAAACTTTTTCATCCGAGTTAGTATGCAAAAGTTATGCCCATTTTTACAAATTCTCGAGAGATTTTGCAAATAAAGTCGAAATTCATATTTGCAAATTTTCTCAACAACTAGACCACATATCACATGGGAAACTTATTTTCTTTTATTTTTTGACATTTTCATCATTTTCTTTTATTTATTTTTAAAATTGAAAAGGCGATCCAGGGGGGTAGAGTTTGAAAATGGGACCTTTAGCAGTAGCGCGGGTTTTTAACCCTCGCTACTACTATGACACCACTTAGTAGTAACGAGGGCTAAAAACCAGCGCTACTGCTATCAACTTAGTAGTAGCGCGGGTTTTTAACCCTCGCTACTACTATGGCATGTCCCGGGGTGCATGGTAGAGACCGCTTAGTAGTAGCGAGTGTTAAAGACCCGCGCTACTGCTATCAACTTAGTAGTAGCGAGGTTTAAAAACCTGCGCTACTAGTAAGTAGCAGTAGCGACTGTTTTTAACCCTCGCTACTAGTAAGATTCTGTGTATAGGTTTTTCCCTAGTAGTGTCATGGCACAGGGATGGCGGCGACACGGCGGTGATGGGCGAGAAATTGTTAGCCGGAGCAGGCGGGCGCCGGCATGCGCAACGGCGGCGGCGGCATATTGATGAGTGTGTGTATGGGAGGTTACTTTAGTTTTATATGAGGTTGGTCAAACTTAAAAGAAAACTGTACTAGTACACGTAAACATTAGACTTAGTCAGCGCTTTTATTAAAAAAAATTGAAGTTAGTACCACAACCACGATACGAAATCATGTGCAAGCGCGTGAACCGCGGCCGCGCGGTCGATCGAGCGGTGCGTCACCGTGTCGCGCTCAAAGGACATCCACCGAACTTTTTGGTGTGTGTGAAAACAATCCTCGAATATTACTCAACTTTTTTTTCCTGGGAAAGTTCTTGACGCTGCAATATTTCCATATATTTGAATTTAGCTCCAGTTTGTGTTTATTTGGAATTGGACGTTTTAGGTGCGCCCTAGTTTTTTCAATACCTATTTTGTGTGTGTGACTGAGAGAGAATGTGTGTATGTGTCCATATGTGTGTTGTGGCGGAAGGGCACTGTGGAGATGGTGTGCGTGTGATACAGACATAGAGAGGTGTGAATGTGCAAATGATCATGCATGAGTGAGACATAGACAGATGCCGATACATTGTGTATACATGAGAGAACGGTCTTCTAGTTTACTTGTGTGTGTGTGAGAGAGAGAGAGAGAGAGAGAGAGACAGAGAGACAGAGAGACAAACAGAGAGGAGCATCCGTAACACAACAACCATCTCTCTCGATTCGTCCGTCCCTCGCACGATCGCATGCAACATATGCATCAACGCGCACATTTTGACACCCTCACTCGGCCCCTGCCCACCTCAAGGCCCGCACAATCTCTTCGTGAATACCCATTTCTCTCCTTAGGTTTGTTTTCGCTCAATATCTGACACACACACACACACACACACAGCACAACACACACACACACTCCCCCGAGCACACAATTCATCCCCATCCAAGGTTATATGGCGACCACTCTCGCTTGTGCTTCTTTGCACCACAACATGCACAACACCTCAATCTTCAAAGAGGGCATCGAGCAGATCAAAGATGGCGACCACACTACGCTAGAGAATGCGGGGTCATTTGGAAGCAGGGTGATGTGACGACGGCTGACTGACTCCTCCCCCCACCCTCTCTCTCTCTTGCACAAAATTATCAATCCCTCTCTCCCCCGCACAAAATTGTCAATCCCTCAACCCATGAGATCCTTCCCCTCTTGTCCATGTTTTTCCAGCTCTCTCATCAAACATGTTGTCTCTTCTCCTTCCACGTATACAGAATCACGTATATTACATGTCTCCATCTTTCTCACAGACCTAACTTCTTCCTCTCTCTTTGTCTTTCTCTTTCTCTCTCTCTCTGTCTCGTTAGGTTTGTCTCCTACTCTCTCGTCCACATACATACAATCTTTCCCGCCCTATCTGCTCCATCTTCAAAAGCTCTCTCTTCATGTTTCATTCACACAATGGGATATGTCAAAATGTTGCTTCTATAATGGCTGATGAATAGTTTTGGTTGTTTTTGTTGCATCCTACAAAGTAATAACTATGAAATGCATTTAGATTCTCATTTGACTGGGATTATGTGAGTTTAAGCATGTTGTGAAGTACTATAGACCTTGTATACATCTTGAGATTCGACAATGATTGTAACTATTGAATTGTATAGACCATTACATTCGAAGTCAATAGCCTAATATATTTATTTCACAATTTCAACAAATGATTAGTTCACTACAAACTAAGAAAACAAATGTGTACTCCCTCCGTTTTTATTTAAGTCCACGTATTAGCATTGGTCAAAGTCAAGTTTTGTAAATCCTCAAAAAGCTTGTAACAAAAAATATTAACATATACAATAACAAATAAATACAATTAGATTCATTATCGAATGTACTTCCACATCATACATATTTCTTATGGTAAATGTTTATATTTTTATATAAACTTGGTCAAACTTTAGGAAGTTTGACTTCGGTCAAACCTTATATGCAGAGTTTACTACTACTACTCGCTAGTTGCTTAGCCGAATCACTCAACACGCCACACGGGGAGTCCAGTGTCACAAAATTTTGAGGTCGGCGCGAAAATCTCCCGCGGCCCTAATTCGAGCAGTGGGAAGTTACCATCATAGCCTTCGGAACAGGCCTACGGACGGCGCTTGGTAGGGGGCTGTTTTCGTAACTTCAGGTTAACCCTACCCAGCCAGCCCCACCCCGGCACCCAGAGTAGTACACCTGAATACTCCCCATTTTCTATCCCCATCGCAAAATAGACTTCTCCACGGCACTGCAGCCTTCATGCTCCTCCCCTTTACATCGGCGCACTCGTCCACCGCAGCGCATCTGCCTCATCGACGACCTCGTACGCCGCACTGGAGCCGGTCCACCGTCGTCGTCGTAGATGGAGCCTCTTCCCCGGCATCGTCTTCCACAGTCTCGGATCTGCTTCCCGGAAGCCGACGCCAAGCGCAGAAGTACCACCGTCGTGGACAATGAACTAACTCCGTTGCCGACCATGACTCACAGAGGCCGCCGCGACCATCGTTCTCCTCCTCGATTGGTAATGTGTGTATTGAATCACTTAGCAGTACATGTGCAGTTCCAATTTTGTTCATACCTACCCTTCAATTTTCCTGGGTGCTATTGTTCTCGTAAAAGTAATTGGTTATAGCCTCCATTGTCCAACAGAATATCAGCTTGTAATTGTGCGTCTCTCCTATATCGCGCTGTGCTTGGGTAGGTTTTTCATCTGCAACCAGCAGTGTGGCAAATGATGGAAAGGTTTTTAAAACTAGCAAGATGCCCATGCGTTGCACACATCAAGATGCATTTGTATGAGTAGTTTATCTTGTGGGAGAAAAGGATGAACGAGGGAAGGCCTTATTTGCAAATCTGGAGAGGGGTATGGGTATCTTTTTGCAAAATTCCCATTTGTTTCCTTCCTATTTGTCAGATATAAATTGGACGACCTACATTGCAAGAAAAAAAGTATAGAGAAAAAAAAGTAGACAGTAAAGGAAGTAGAGATAAATATTAAATATTAAATATTAAATAAATATAACCGTAGAGAAGAGAGTAGAGATAGCAGAGATGTCGGGAAAGGATCGCGCCCGTGCGGGAAAAAGCGGCCGGGCGTGCGCTAGTTTTGGCGCGCGGCGTCCGACGCGCTTTATAAAATCCAACGCCCTCCCACCGCTCTGTGCCTTGCCACCGCTCTGTGCCTCGCCACCGCTCTCTCCCCGCTCTTTTTCGCCTCGCCGCCGCCGCGCCACCATGCCGCCGCGTCACCGGGAAACTTAGGGACACCGCGGCGTCCGCGCGCGCCCCTCTGGCGGCTTCTCCGCCGAGATCCGGTTCCGTGGGATGCGCCTCGGCCTCGGCAATTTCGACACCGCCACCGAGGCCGCCCGCGCGTACGACACGGCGGTGTGGCGCCTCTGGTGGCCTCATAGAACATTGAACTTCCCCAACGTGCCGATGCAGGAGCGGGCACAAGAGCTCATGCCTCTGCCGCGGCTTAGCACCGACGAGGATCGTCGCGACAACCGGAGGTGGGAGCACCGTCTCGGCATCGCCGAGATGGACGAGGAAGCCATTGCGCTGTGGCGACAACACTTCCCGCAGGACATCATCAACGAGCGCGAGTTCTACGCGCAAAGGAGGGTGGAGAGGGATAAGACGAGGGCGGAGCGAGCCGCCTATCGCGAGGACAAGCGTAGGCGGAAAGCGGACGCTCAATTCAACATGAGGCTAGGAGCAACGTCGCCCTGGGAATCCAACGACGATCGGTATCTTCACGCCTACAGTCAGACGTCGGAGGAGGACATCACCGAGGAGGAGTCGGACGACGAGGAGTAGTTGAATTATCTTTTTTTTATCTATCTATGCTGAGAACTATCCTCTACTCTCTAGTATCTACTTCTCGATCTCAGCACTGTAAACGCTTTTTTAAAGCGCCGCGCATTGTGATTCTGTTGGAGATGCTCTAACATGGCAGACGAGTGCTTTAATGTTGCCCACAAGATGCGCGAATATTACTAGTAGTATTTTTCTTGCCATGTTGAGATTTTAAAACCACAAGTGTGAACATGCAGAGGAGCAATGAAGACCAAACACGGGATATTCGGGACATCTTCAAAGAGCGTGGCAAGTTAAAGAGGAGCTGCACCGAACCTGTAAAACGAGCTTTGGTAAGTAACACCCTTTCAATTACTTTCGTTTAGCCTCGTGTTCTTCGATGTGTATATGTTGTAGTTTCGGTTTCTCTTAAGCGTGGTGTTCTTCGATGTGTAATAAGAAGAGTCTTAATCGTCCTAATGCTTTCGTTTTTAACTTGATGTAGGAAGTGGGTGTTCTCACCTTGTAGTTTGTTTTTATATTTCTTTTCCTTTTGAATTCACTTCTCCGAGTTCTGTTTATCTGGCTTCTACTAAATGGATCTAGGTTTCTCTGAGTATTGATCTAAAATAGAAGTAACTTCATGTGAGGATGCAGTTCCTGCGAGGAGGGAAGTATGGTCAACCTCGAGATCATGTTTCCAAAATGAGGCTGGATTACACACAAGGTGCCAGTTCCCTAATGATGCTGGATTATACACAAGGTGCAAATTCCCAGATGATGCTGGATTACACACAAGCCAGGTGGAGTCGACAGCTGTTCATGTCCTCGTGGCATTAGTAAAGGCTGAAAGAAAGCGTGCAGCAGCCCTTGAGAATGTAGCTGAGTTCCTGAAGAAGCGAAAAGAGCAATCAGATGCTCTCTTCACCCAAGCCAAAGAAGAGATGGAAGAAGCCAGAAATAAGCTAGCAGAGGCAGAGCAGGCTAGGCATCTCCTGCTATCTAAAACTGTTGTCAATACAAAATTTCCTTCATAATAGCTAGGTTCAAATGTTTATCCAGTCAGCATGCCTATTGTGATGTATGTGCATCTACTGATGTGGCACAAAATTTTTTTGGGGTCATGTAATAACAGCAATTACTTTCGAAACAATAACAGACAAAGCATTGGACATGGTATAGTTCACGCGCAAGCCCGACATTCCAAGTTCAACTTCCACATCAAACTCATGTTCACAGATATCTGCACATTCATACATAATGTCCACAACCATGATTCACTTCAAAGCCAAAAAATGTGAGGAAAGTTATAAATAAAGAAAAACCTCTACTAGTTCCCGCTACTAGTGCGAGCACAACAAGTCAAGACCATGCGTAAATTAATTATACATTAGTCATTTTTTGTGTTCTAAAATGCCTGCCGGCTCGCGGAAGGACGTGTTGCCGGCACACGCGCGGATTCAATGAAGGCAGGCGGGGCAGTCTTAAGCTGATTGCACGTGGCAAGGAGGCGTGCTCAGCCGGGCCTGCAGCGAGTGCGGCCCTCTTGGCCGGTGCGCCGGTTCAATGCCTGCGCTATGAGAGGTCGTGTCCGTGTTAGAGCAATCACTCCCTCCAGTCCTTTTTTGTTTGGGTATAACAAAATCTCGTTTTCCATTCACATTTTACAAGTAAAATTCGTGGACAAACTTTGACCCAAAGTACGATGGGGACTAGTAAACCAGAATGGAGGTAGTAGTTTTTTTTAATCAAAGAAGGGTTTCCCCTTCCGATTACTGAAAACCAGCATCTAAATCTAAACCATAGTATTTGCCCTAGAACTACTAGGTTCAACATCTCGTAACATAAACCCATACAACCATACGCCAAGGAGGTACATAGTACTATGAATTCCATTTTCGCTCCATACCAATCGCTCTAAAAACTACTTACTACTTATAACGTGCCATTGAAAATCGGAACTCTTAACCCCGCTAAAAAACGATATTTTAAACGTGGCTACTCGATCTGTGGCAACTGGCGAGCCACCGCGCTCCAAGTCGTTCACCTGTGGTCCCGACCATCAACTCCTACGACGGTGCTCCACCACGTACCCGGTACCCGCGAATGCAGCAATCGTGCACCTAGGCTTTTAGGGTTTATTTGTTAATGTCGCCTTTACATAACACTCATGTATGCGAGACAGCGAGAGGCCGACTGTGTGCGTGCGCCTCTTCTCTTCGTATATGTACTCCACCGTTTGTTTGGTGTCCAAAAAATTATAATAACTACTAGCAATGTGCCAATGCGTTGCCACACGATCAAAGTAGATTAATACATATTCGCCGATTTGATAGAAAAAAAGTCTAGTTTTGAAATACGTATATCACTAAAAATATGTTATGTTTCACTCAAAATATATTCCTTTGGCGGTTTTGATGAGATAAGGGAGGCATGTTGTTGGTTTCAAGATTCGAGAAGTGGTATATGTCTAATTTCTACTCTTACTAGCAAGATGCCCGTGCGTTGCACGGAACATCAAGATCTTGTGGGAGAAAAGGATGAACGAGGTAAGGCCTTATCTGCAAATGTGGTGAAGAGTGTGGGTAAATTGCCATATTTTCCTTCCTATCCATTAGATATAAATCGGACGACCTACATTGCAGGATGACAGGCCCACCATCATCACCAACTCTATTTTTTATCCCTACTCTTATAAAAAGCATTGTCGGTGATGATCGTGTGCCTTCCATCCTGCAATATAGGTCGTCCGATCTATATCTGACGGATAGGAAGGAAACTATGGCAATTTTGCAAAAAGATACCCACACCCCTCTCCACATTTGCAAATAAGGTCTTCCCTCGTTCATCCTTTTCCCCCACAAGATAAACTACTCATACAAATGCATCTTGATGTTCCGTGCAACGCATGGGCATCTTGCTAGTTGTTGCAAAAAGCCCATGTGTGTGTGAGAGAGAGAGCGAGAGTGGAGGAGGACGGAGTGCATGTGTGACAAAGACACAAGTAGTGTGTGTGCGATAGGTATCAGCTTAAAATGAGGCGATAGTGTGTGTGTGCACGATCAAGAGTGTGTGTCTCAAGAAGGGAATAAAAAGCTACGTAGATCCAAGGAGCGGGAGAGAGACATGTATGCGATGGTGGAAGCATGAGTGTGCCGGTGCATAAACCTATCTAGAGGCTAGCTAGTCGATAAATGTTTGTGAGATAAATACGAGTCTGGGTGCGAAAGCGAGAGTTTTGTGTGTGAGAGAGAGAGACGGTAGTCGGGAAGGGGAGTGAAAGAAGGAGTTGTGTGTGTCTGTGAGAGAGAGAAGAGATGGTAGTTGGGGTTGTCTGATTGGTGTCAGTCTAGGATGGAGACGAAAAGGAGACCGCAATAAATGTTGTGTCTACAGGAGAGAGAGAGTAATTTTAGTGGTATGAGTCATATGTAGAGACATATAGGGTGTGTGAGAGAATCCCATAGAGAGAAAGACAAGGTGAAAGACGAGTGGAGACTATGTGTGTGGCGGTGAAAAAGAAAGCTTAGGTACCGAGTGATACCAGAGAACATTAGAGACGTGAGAGATAATGAAAACCGTGTAATGTATAATGATAGGGAGAGTGTGACACTTCTCAAGGGAGACGTCGAGAGACCATGTTTGCGAGGATAGGAGAAACATGAAGTGAGCGTGCGGGTGAGCTGGAGAAAAGAGAGTGATGGCTACCTGAAGGAGCATGCATGCGAGAGAGATGGGCTTGAAAGGAGTGAACAAAAAAGGGATTCAAATACTTGAATTCGAGATGATGATACATGTAATCCATACTCGAACCAAAAGTGATCTATCAAACATGCATACTCATATGAATTCAGGCACATCTATGTTATTTAATATGTAGACATTACTGATCCATACATTTTAGTAGAACATAATTTGGTTAAAAAATTTCGAATTCAACCTTAAGATTTTGAGATCGTTGTATTTGTAAATCATATTATACATATAAAGGAGCAGAATTCTTTATTGTGCTTTTGAAAGTATATGTAAAAAATGATGTATATAGAATGTAATTCCAATTGAAAAAGGATCCCGCCCGAAAAAAAATAGTAGAATACAAACGGGATTCGAATTGAGTTGGCACGGTAAACGTGCACTGTGCAAAATTTGAACGAAGCGGGGAAAGTCGCAGTAACCGCCCGAAACCAAAATCTGCGAGATGGAAATCACTACTGCCTATCCCTGCCATGCAAAGCCTATCTGCTGGATTTCTATAGGTTTCGATAGGGGTAGGTTTGTAATTTGACCCAAACGTGACGTAACCGCCTCTTACCCGGATTCATACACGGTGGGCACCAAAACACAGTGTGCCCTCGGCCGAAATAGACTCCCTCCCCGATTCATATTCATACACGGTGGGCACCAAAAACAAACTCTCGTTGGCAAATATTCGGTGTATGCGAGATTACCGTCCTATCCCCAACCGACTAATGTTGCTGTGATGTAGTAGAAATTTGAAGCGGGGGCTAAGTTTGTAAATTTCCTCGCATTTGAGACAAGCGGGCCCTGAATACATGGTTCCCCCCTTCCTCTCTACCTCCCTTTCCCCATCTGTACTCCGTGGGCGCCAAAACACCCTCTCCACCCCACCCTCCTCCGTCCGCCGCCGTCCGCCACCCCATCCACCGCCGTCCTCCTCCACCATGCCGGAGCTGGTACCCCGACGCCCCCGTCCATTACAAGAGATCGACCTCTCTCATCACGCCTTCGGACCGGGATCCTTGCTTCCCATCCTCTCGCTTCATCCCCGCCGTCGTCCACCTTGTTGGCGCCGCTCCTATGACCGTCTCGTCCACCGCGCCCCGCCGCCACCGTCTACCCTCCTAGATATGCTTCCACGCTGCCGACAGCCACCGCTACCGCAGCACCGTCAAATTCTCAGCAGATGCGTACACGGCGCCACACCAGAGGCGGTACTCTTTCGTATCTGCTCAACTTATTTATCGCAGCAAGAAAATAGATCGCCACTGCTTTACTCTGATTTCTTGTCTTGGTTGCGAAGTTGCCTTTGTCCGGTTTGCACCTTCAGATCCGCCATGGCACGCTCAACACTATACTCCCAATGCTTATGGTTTTCCCCTTTTATATTCCACACTAGTTAAATCACAGTAGACTAAATTTCAAAATTGGGCCAGTCGATTTTTTAGAGCTCGTCGGAGTTCGCCTGTGCGATCCAAGGGGCTCGGGTGGTTGTGGGGATTCGCCGAACGAAGAAAACTCGACGCGGGTGGGGGTGGGGGTGGCGGAGGAACACAAGCGGTGGGGAGCCGGTGGTCCGGCCGGCGGCCCGTGCGGTGTTCTGTATGGGAAGAATCAGAGACGAGGAATAAGAAGGATTAGGAGACGTAGGATCTTCATCCAACCGCCTGAAATGGTCGAGAGACAGCTGGGAGTTGCATTCTTAATGCGCTCTGGTTCATCATGTGTGGTCACTGCGCAACCAACATTTTATTATCCAAAATATGCTTGCTCTTCTTTACCATGTTCCTCTTTCGTTCTTCTTTAATATGTACTCTCTCCATTCCTAAATACAAATCTTTGTATAGATTCCACCATGACTACATATGGAGCAAAATGAGTGAATCTACACTCTAAAATGTATCTGGATACATCTATATGTGATCCATAGTGGAAATCTCTACCAAGACTTATATTTTGGAACGGATGGAGTATGCTAGTGGTACAGTATGTTCCTTGTACTTAAGGTGAGCAGGGACATTTGCAGTGTAGAGGTCTATACGGTCGGTTGTGATGGACACTTTGAGTCTCTTTGATTCGTAGGATCTTGTAAACATAGGAATAGGATTTGTAGTGGCCTGCCCACTTGAATCCTATAAGAATAGCAAGGAAATGCGCGGAGCTGTGTCGCCTTTGAGAGTTATACTGATATTAACAGTACCGCACCTTCACTTGAAGAGAGCTGGTATCTGAAGCCTTTCTAGCCGTACCAGCAATACTGGCACATATATTCCAGCAAGTTCCACTTTGCTGATTTTACTCTAATGCTTAAGGTTTTCCCGTTATATCTACACTATGATCTGTGTAGCTGCTTTGTGTCGCACTAGCAGCAGTCCACTCTTGAAGCTAAACACTACAATGACTTACAAAATTGGCACCAAGGCATTGAGTGCCATTCTGGATGCAATGAAACTCATACGCTCCCCACCTATTGACTCTTGTTCAGAATATGATCCTAATGACTATTCTAACCTCGAGGAGTCAAAGGCAGATGGCCTATCCTGTTCACCCATCAAGGTGCCTGTTGTAATTTGGCAATGTTTTATTGATTGCGGGTATCTTGCATATGTTGTCTTGCATTTCTTCTACTTTGTTGCACCGCCATCTGCTTAGTTTACTCATCATATATGTCAAGATGACATGCCCATCCATTATCAATACATATTCCATCTGTCATCATACCATGTTTTTCCACTCAAATGTTGTTCGTGTGCATCAGACATAAAAAAGGAAGAGGGTGATTGCCGAACCTGAAGGAGCACCAGAAAAGTCCTTGAAAAACGTGGTGGTGCCGGAGAAATTAGACAGCACCCCACTTATATTGGTTGTACAACCAGTGACACAAAACGTATGACCCACTCCAGCAGACTGTACCCATACTATAGCGACCTGACCCGAATGGGTCAAGTCTCTGTGCTTAAGTGTCATCCCTGGATTGGTATGCTGACACACACAGTACTTGAGGATTTATAACAGAGATAAATCACATGTATAAAGTAACGTAAATACTATTACCTCAATCCAAATAGCGGAAGTAACAAGGTTGTGGATTCCCATCAACACCAACGGCAAAGTTGAGTGTAGAAATCGTAACCCTAACGTATCACTTACTCGTCGTAAGATCCTGCAACATGAGACGTTGCAGCCACAAAGGGTTAGTACATTGAATGTACTGGCAAATTCACACCATAGAGCAATGATGAATAAAGGCTATCACTACATGCATATTTGGCTGGTGGAGGCTCTATGGTTATAATGTTTGTGCGAAAAGCCAATTTTTCCCTACTGCAAAGGAATAAATTTTATTTAACTATCATGGTGGTTGTTAAACATTGAGAATGGTTGACAGCATTCTCAATCCCAATTAAGTAACATCATCATTAAAACCCAACAAGATTAATTAAAGTAACTTGATGAGATTCACATGATAATCCAAGTACTAGATACTCAAAACGTCCATAATTGGGGACACGGCTAATCATGATTAGTTTATACACTCTGCAGAGGTTTGCACACTTTTTCCCACAAGACTCGATCTCCTCCATTGGGATTCTCGCACTTCATGGTGTTTGAGAAACGGATGACCGAGACATAGTCTTTCAGAAGCGCTAGCACCTTACGATGGGTAGACCGTACCAACCTACATCCCCTACATCTGCTAGTCTACCACTGTAAGAGTTTGAACGACTTAGTCAACTATGCTAGAGCCCATAATAGCATGTGGCTGCACACAGAAGTTTCTAGCATGAATAATCTTATGATCCCTTTGAGCCTGGGTGGCGGTCCATAAAAAAACAGGCAATCCTGGTCTACCCAGGTGCCTAGACAGGCAATCCTGGAATAACCAGGACCTCAATCCACCCAGATGTGTATTAATGTTTCCACCTTAAATAAATCATTAATTAACAATCTCACATCTGTCATGGAAATACACTCAAACCCAATCCACGTCTACGAGCATAGCATGGCATTATAAGCATATCGTTGAAGTAACTCCCAAGGGTTTGGTAGTAAACAGGGCAATAGGTTCCTACCTCATCAACTACTTCCCAATACCCACATGTTATCAATCCTACTCATGCAATGTTTGAGGGTTGAAAACTAATGCATAAAAACTGGGTATGAAAAGGGATATGATCAAAGTGTGAACTTGCCTGCAATATTGATGAAGAGGATTCACACTCATAACTCCTGATATTTCTATTCGTCTCACTCCGTTCAATCTATCGTGAGCAAGCAATAGTAACCACACGTAAGCAATCACTCAAAGGTTCAGAGTGAATGACGAAAACAAATCGGAAAACATCAAAACCAAGCAAATAACTCTTGAAACATAAAACAATTTCTAACAGTACCAAAATTAAGTGAATTGGCCTTATCAGAAAGTTCATGTCAAGAGCTTCAATATGCAAAAAGAATCAACTCAAACGGAGTTATAAAACTCAAGTCACAGACGAAACAAGATCGAATACAATCTGAAGTAAACTCAATTTTTAAATTGTCAAAAACATGTTTAAGTTGTTTATCTGGATAGAGGGGATCAAAACAAAGAAGTGGACATTGATTTTGTTGGATTTGGATAAACAGACAAAAAGTTGTGAGCGTTTGAAGATTAGGGACTAATCTGTGAAGAAACTAATTACATACGGGTCCCTGGCAGAAAACTAAAATAAAAGAGAAAGACTAAATGGCGAACGTTCGTCACCGATTGCTACCGAACGAAAATCGTTCGCTACCGAACCCTAGCTAATGAACGCTCGAAAACTAAACTAATCTAAAATAAAAAAAACCGATCTAGAAACTATAAAGAAAAACCGGACGGGTTAGAGGTTTATACCGGTTCACCAAATAAAACCGGCGGCGGCGGCAAACGAACTCTGGCGAAGTGAGGCGCGGCTCCGGCGTTGGGGCGGGACAGAGTGCGGCAGCGAACAGCAGGCGGCGGAGCAGCAAGGCGGCGGCGGCGAGGCGCGGCTGCAGCAAATCTCACCGATGGCGGCGGTTGCGGCGAGTCAAGGAGCGGCGGCTGCGAGGAGAGAGAGAGGGTGGCGGGGAAAGCGGGATCCCGGGGCCGGGGCGGCTCTATATAAGGGGAGGGGAGGCCTCGGGAGGCGTGGAGGAGGGGCAAAGGCGGCAGGGAGAGTCCGGTCGGGAGGAAGAAGGTGTTGCGGCGCGGGCTGTTGGGCCGCGGCCTGGCTAGGGCGCTGGGCTGGCCCAGTCGGCGAAGGGGGAAGATTTTTTTTAAACAACAGTCAGACAAAAATAATAAAAAACAAAAACCATAAATACTAAAAATGATATATAGGCATATAATATATCAAAATTTTCAGAAAATTATTTTCTACAACGTGAACATTATTCTAGATTCAAATAAAATACACAAAAATTCTAATAATTCAAACAGTGCTACTGACCTATTTATAACCCAATAGAATCATTTAAAAAAATACCAAAATGGTTTCAAATTTATTTCTCTCCAATTTTCTGATGTAGGGAATCATGTTACCCTATTTTCCATATATTTTATTTTTGGAGAAAAATAATTTGAATAAAACTCAAATAACTCCAAATTGAAAATAAATTCAAAAGAACTTTGAATTTAATTCTTTGAAATTCCCAACTCATATTTCATATGTTTTGAAGAAGTCATTTTATCTTCGCTCGTGAAAATCATTGAGTTGCATAAAGTTCCTGGGTTGGAAATATTTTCCAAATGAAATTCAAATATTTTCAACACCCCTTGTCATTTAAATAAATGGAAGAAGTCATGTCATCTTCTCTCCAGGGTTTTGTGGTGAAAAGAATTTGAACTCATGAAGATCAGAAAACAAAATGAAAGTTTGGGAAAGTCCTTTTATTCCCTCTCATTTAACTTTTAAAAGGTTTCGAATTCACTCACTTTCAGACAATCAATCAAAACTATCTATTTGTTTATAACATTCCAAAATTTAGAATTTTAGGATGTTACACATACTTCACTGGCCACACCACTAGCCCCACCACACATGACCTGCACTCCAGCAAAAGGTATACCGATTTCATTGGCCATAGCACCAGCTGTACCACAGAAAAATCCCACTCCAGCAAAAAATACAGCAAGTCCACCGGCCGAAGACCTATCCCAACTGCAGAGACGGCCAATTCCTGCAGATTGGAACCCCATTCTATTTATTCCCAGTTTAAAAGATAATGATTTCAATGTTGTTAGGGACTACGTGCATATATTCCCATCATGGGAAGATTATTGTGAAGACAAACACCATTTTCACATCTTCCTGTCCAACTTACGTGTAAGTGCTATTATTCATGGTTATTATTTTCCTGTTTTCTGCTGATTGAACACATCAATGATTTACATTACATTGTTTTAACTAGGCGAGGGTCAATCTGGATAGTCATGACGAGCAAAGCTTGCTTGTGCTTTTCAAGGAAGCATTGCAGCAGTATCGGTGTTACCAGAGGAAAACACACTTTGGTGACAAATCTATAAACGAATTTCCGGTGAAGTCTCCTGTGCTAAATTTAGAAGACATTGAATGGAAAAACCTTGTTATGCACTGGTCTCGTTCCCAGGATGAGGTATTGTTTATGAAATCATATGACAATTTGAACTTCTACTTTTCCGCATGTGCCTTACGGATCTTGTTTGCAGGAAATCTGCTCGAAGAAGAATTTCGGTTTGAAAAGAACGACAGGATATCGCAAATATGCTGCCCGCTGCTTTGCTCTTGTTAGTACCTGTTGTCCTGTATCACTGTACTTGCATACATACCTGGTTCATTATGTGACAGTAGTATGCATGATAGCTTGCTTATCAATTGTTTGCTTCAAATTATCTGATCTGTATGAATGGTTACATTAGTGTAGAATATATCCAATGCCAATGTTTTTATAGCTCTGCATTGTTCTTGTAAGTACATGTTGTCCTTTATCAGTGTACTTATAATGATAGGTAGTTGTTCATGTACCATCACTCTGAAGCTTATTTTCCTTTGCCCTCCATTTTCTACACATCAGATCTATATTTACTCTTACCATAAGGTTGGTACTGAAGAAGTTTAGCTGTGCATTACTCTTGGCTGTACCTTTTGCCTGTATCGCTGCACTTACATTTATAGATACTTGGTTATCTAGCATCACTCTTCATCTTATCTTAAATATTCTCCATTTTTTCGTATGTTATCACATCTATATTTACTCTTAACAAAATGTAGAATAAAGGCAATGCTTATGAAGAAGATTCTGTGGTAAACTTCTTGAATTGCCCTCCCCCCCCCCCATCAGCATGGACAAGGCCTTTATAGAGCCTGTCTTCACCAATAATGTAAGTTTGTCCATCTCAAGCCTTCAAACTTTGTTGTATATATTTGGTTAGGCATGACTACAATAGCTGTTTATTTTTGGTGTTTGCATCAAATTGCATGTTTAAAGTTTATTATGTAGTTCATAAACAAAAGTTTGTCCTTTCTCAATTTAAGTTTTCAGTTGTACAACCAAGTTCCTTATTCATACCATGTAAATTAAACTATACAGAGCAAGTGATCTTTTTTTACACTGCATGTATGCTTCTGTTCTTCATCCGTAATCCAGTGGTGTGGTGAACCTACCCACTACAGCACAACGTCATATTCTGCAATGTCTTAACTATGAACAATGTCATATCATTCTACTACTCCCTCCGTCCGAAAATACTTGTCATTGAAATGGATGTATCTAGATGTATTTTAGTTCTAAACACATCCATTTTGATGACAAGTAATTCCGGACGGAGGGAGTATTAGTTTAACCGTCTCTTTATTTGCCAATCTGAAATGGAATAAATTGACAGCACACTAACCATTGATACTTATGAGTTCTTGATCTGTAATCCAGTGGTGTCGTGAAGCTGCCAACTCCTTCACAATGTCATTTCCTGCCATGTCTTGACCTGAACAATACCATATTGTGTTAATGCAATTTTAAACTGTGTCACTTTATTCGTCAGTAAGAAATGTGATGAATTGTCAGCACTGATACTTTTAGGTGCAAAACCTGTCATCTGTCTGCTTGTTTATCTTTCAGAGTGAGGAAGATTTAAGTGTTGAACAAGCGCAGTCTCATCATCTTGCTCAGCTGCTTGCGCTGCAGCTCCCCAACAGAGCTAACCTTTCTTGAACTCTATTGAAGTGTTATCGGTTTTGTATATTATTTTGTCGGCGTGTTTATTTGCACTGGTGGCGATCTTTGATGCCCAGTGTATGTAATCTGCTGTCTGCTTGTGCTTTATTATCATAGTGGCGAACTTTGATGCCCAGTAGATGTAATATGCTGTAATTTCTTTATTGTATAGTCTAGGTTTTTTCTTATTCACGATGATGCATGTATTTTACTGTATATATATATATCCTGTCATCGCAGTAAACCAGCCAAACCGTAAAATTACGGTACATAATCGGGCCATCATGCAATCACGATGTAGGTTGGGCCTGAAACGTGCCGAACAGCTAACGGGCCGGTAGCAGCCCGAAATGAACCCTGGCCCATGATTGTGCGAATCAAATCACGGGCTTTTAACAGGCCAAAATTGCCACGGTCCTTGTTTGGCCCAATCAGATATCGGCTGCGAGCAGGCCGGACGCAAACCGGGCTGTAGTTAGGCCCAACTATATGACGGGCATTTAACAGGCCGAAATTAATATAGGGCCGAAATGTTAAACGGGTCCTTAAGAGGCCTAAACTAATGTCAGGCCGAATTACTAAGTGGGCCTCTAGATAGTGGGCCCAAAACCATAGTGTCCAGTTGACGGGCCGAATCTGATACGGGCCATAATTGAGCCCATAGCCTCTTAAAGGGCCGTACCTAATCTGGGTCGTAATTTGGCCCAGAACGTGGTAGGCTTTCAATGGGCCGGATCTCATATGGGCCACTATTAGGCCCGGAACGTGGCAGGCCATTAATGGACCTGATCAAATATGGGCCGGCATTTGGTCCAAAACATGGCAACCAGTTAATGGGTCGGCCTACTAGGGTCCTCAAATTCTTATGGGCCTACAGCTGGGCCGACCCATTAATGTCGGCGAAATCACGTGGGCCTTTAGCCCGGCCAGCCCATTATGATCCCGCAAGAATCTTGTGGGCCTTTACCTGGGCCGGCCCATTATGGCACACACAAATCTTGTGGGCCTTTACCTGGGCCGGCCCATTATGTCCCGCAAAATCTTGTGGGTCGTTAGTTGGGCCAGCCCATTATGGTCCGCAAAATCTTGTGGGCCTTTAGCTGGGCCGGCCCATTATGGTCCGCAAAATCTTGTGGGCCTTTAGTTGGGCCGGCCCATTTAAACTTGATGGGCCGGTCCACGTGTCAACATATCATAGGTGCGTCTCGCCCATTGGATGAGTGACACATGTGCCAGCACGGACCTGACACGTGTCTCCTCCAGCCAATGATGATTTTACACGTGGAAAATTCCCATTGGTCGGGGCTGTTAACGGGTTATCGGATCCAAAACCCGATCCGATAGCTTAACGGTGTTCCATTAAGGTGGATGCCACGTGTCGGTCACCCTTGACGAAAGCACTTCTGTGAAGCGCGATTTATCGTCATGGAAGTGGACACTTCCGTGATGATAATTTTGGTAATGTCATGGAACACTTCTACGACAGCACTGGTATGACTATCTTGATTCTGTCATAAGTTTGTCATGGATGTACATGCATGACAAAAAACGTGACCTACTGTGACAAACATGTATCATCACGGAAGTGTATTTTTTTTGTAGTGCTAGACCCCGTTGCAGGCCACCCCATCATCCCCCTTTCCCCTCGCCGCCACCTAGGGACGTTCACGGGTAAAGCCCGGGCAGTACCGATGCCGGCGGGGACTCTCCAGGGCGCGGAACCCTCCTCCAAGGAGACGACATGGAGCCCCACCAACGATGCTCTTGACGGCTTGGTGCAAAGAATCTCTGGCGGCGGCTTGGCGCGTTGGCGTAGATGGTAGGTTGCTCTTCATCCAGTGGTGTTGCCTGTGGTAGCGGCGGGCCAAGGAACCTACCTATCCATGCCCATGTCCAGTTTGATTTGGATCTGGATCTGGCCGGTGGGGTTTCGCTTGTGACTGCCGGCGGGCGCGATGTCGTGACTCGGTGGTTGTGAGGCACCATGGTGGTGTTGGTTGTTGAGGTAGTGGATCGGTTGGGGTCTAACACGGAGCCGATCTATGTGACTTGGTGGCGATTCAGCTGGATGCGAGTTGGGGAGAAGTAGACGCCAATAAATACCGAGCTCCGACTTTGGTCATGGCGGGTGATGGCGGTGTCTCGTTAACTTGTTGAAGGCATCATCATTGCGGCCATATCGTCTCCTCGCTCCAGCTGCTCCTGGGGGGGGGGTCCCTTGATCTCGGTCTCCTAGATCGGACAATGGTAGCGCTTTCGTTGTCATTATCCCTCATGAGGGCAACATTTTGGAGCAGATGCTTGCTGGAGATGTTGGGGGGTGGAGTCGTGTGGCATCTACTGCGTCGATGACGGCGGGTTTCAGTGGCATGGCGCAACCGAGTCTTGGCGAGGGCGCGTTTTCATGGAATAATGCAGGGCAGTGGGGCTGTTTGACGTCGTGGTGGCATTGATAGGTGCCTTGGCAATGACAAAGCAGATCTCGATCTATCCTGAAGATGGGTCGGCGGTTCAGTGGTGGTGTTGGCTTATGAAGTGCGTGCATGTGGTACACTATTAGGGTCGGTTGGACCGAAGGTGTGCTCCCGGTACGCCATGCAGGCGGCTCGGTGTTCACCCTAGCTCTAGATGGCGAGGGCATTGTGTCGGCATTCTCCATTGTCAAGTTCGTAGGTGTGTAGTGAAGGCTTCGAGTTGTTTGCTATATGTTTTTTGTCAAACCTTTGTTAAATAAATTAACAAAGATGGTTGTGTGCATCCTTGAATGCAGAAGCCAAGGGTTTCAATCTCCTTTAAAAAAACATCTTTCTTATTGTCAGGATCGACTAGAAGAGCTCTTCAAAAAAATCAAGTAAAAGTGCTAGAAGGGAGCTTGGTATTGTAGGCCATACATCATTTGCTCAAGTAAATAATGTGGCAACGGTGTGTTTCGTTTCATTGGACAAACAGAAGGTGTGATGCCATTTTTTTTTCTTTTCCAAACGTCATTTTTGGCGGGTGAAATTTATTTGTAAATGCTTTGTACTCCCTTTGTAAGGAAATATAAGAGTGTTTAGATCACTAAAGTAGTGATCTAAATGCTTATATTTCTTTACAGAGGAAGTAGTAATCAAGATATTACCCCAACAAACAGAAATTTGAATCCCGGAAAAGCTCTATTTTTATATGACAGGATATGCTCATAAAGAATACTCCTATCTACTAGAAAGTTGCTCGGAAAGTAGATTTCGTGATGTATCACCACAGCGGAAATGCACTAATTCAGCAGGCCACTCACAGTCACTGCTCACTAAAAAGCGCCAAAACATCCCTGAAAAGAGCCGGGAAATTTAAATTGAGCAGAAATGCCTAGAGATCGATCAATGTCCCTATCAAACATTAGTGGGTCGGCCAACGACCAAAGCTAATTTAGAGACCTCAGAAAGGTCATTTTGAGGAAAGTTGATACCATCTTTCCTAGCTTCATTTGCAATTGACCTATGTGATTATGACCTGCTAAACCTGTCACAATTGAATATTTTTAATGATAAAAACATTTTTCCTGGACAATGCATGCTCTTTTTAACATTGTACAAGCATTTTTTAGAAACTTTTCCGAACACACATATCTAAAACTGTTGAACATTATTTTTAATGGACTATAAGTATCTTAAATTACACAAACATTTTTTAGAAAGTATTAAAAACATTCGTACACATGATTAACATTTTTATACTTGTACATTTTTCGCATGCATAAAAAACTATACATAACTAACATTTTTTTCTATACACGTTTACTATTTTCTTCAATGCAAAATTAAAAAAAAAATAAACTTTTATGAATAAATTTTTGGTAATATATACATTTATAATATTTCTGAATATAAACCAAGTGAAAATAAAGCATAAAACGAAAATGAGAAGAAACAAAAAAATATGACATCTCCAGACGAGCCGCATGCCATCCCAAACCGTGCTGCCATGCAGGCCAGCCGTCGTAGGGCTCACTGCGGGCGGCACATAGCCGCACCCGTTTTTCTTGTGTGTTTCTTCTCTTGCTTATTATCGGGTTTTCTGGCCGTAGTTTTATTCATTGTTTTTCTTCTGTTGCTTTTTGTTGGATCTTCATACGGGTTTTCAGTTCGGTGTTTCTGTTGCGCTTTTATTCTATTTTCTTGGGGTTTTTACGGTTTTCTTTGCTTCTTCATATGGTTTTTCTTCTTCCTTTCCACACATGTCTACTATTTCAATACATATTGTAAAAAAATTAGACACACGTAACAACGTTTTATACAACTTGCATATTTTTGCAAGTACCTGATCTAAATTTCTTAAATATTTGTCTCTTGAACTTTTACTAATACTTGTTACACCATTTTCAAACATATAATTTTTTTTTGCATGATACATTTTTTATGATCTAAGAAAACATTTTGTAGTGATATAAATTTTTAAGAAAATCAAGAAAATGTTCTATAAAATCACTAAAATATTTTTGTGATGTGTACATTTTTTCAGAAATGTCACGTATATATTTTTCAATGGAAGACATTATTTTTTAATTACACAAACATTGTTCGCGTTGTATAACATTTCTTGCTAAATGTAACGAGCAATTTGGTAACGCATGAACACATTTTAACTCACACGCTCATTTTATTAATTCTTTCAATATGTTTTTATTTATATGAAAAAACATTACATAGTGTATATCTAAAAATTTGTGTGCTTTTTAAAATTATTTATAAAATTTCAGAAATATTTAATAAAAATGCGTGAGTATTTTACAAATAACACGAGCATTATTGTGAATGCTATCAATAAAAATTCTGAATTCCGCAAACATTTGTTTTACACTGTAAAAACATTTTTGTAAAAACATCTTAAATTTTTAGATATCAAAATGCATGAATATTTTTAGATATCACAAATATTTTTAGTGCAACTAACCTTTTTGAAAGTTGTAAAAATACTTTTGTAACACTAGATAAACATCTTTCTGTATGAGCGGTGAATTTTTTATAAATCTAAGTTAAATGATTATCCATTTGAAAAGTATGCAAGTAATAAAGAATAAATTAAAAATCGCGTGCTAGAGAGACCAGGCTGCTTCCTCACTGGGTTGCCTCATCTGGGGGTGCTTTAAATAACGCTAACGTACAGCTCCTAGTGCGCGCCATGGTATGTCTCGCCCAGGGAGCTCCTATGCAGCGCTGCAGGCGCCCGTTAACGATCCGGCGCCAAAGCGCAGCTAGCATGGGCCGGCCACTAGCATGTTGCCCCTATTTTTTTTGTTACGAAAATAAAAATATAAATCAAAAAACATTTACAGATTTAAAGAAAAAAAGGTTCATCCAATTGAAAAAAAGTTCATATATTTAAAAAAGGTTCGTAAATTTTGAAAAAAGTTCACCAATTTGTAAAAAAATTATTCAAATTGGAAACAAGTTCATCCAATTTACCAAAATTCATCAATTTTTTAAAAAGTTCATTGCTTTTGTGAAAAAATCATAGAAGTCCAAGAAAAGTTCATGTATTTTTCTAAAAAATTTGTTGCACTGAAAAAAGTTCATAAATATAAAAAAAGTTCATCCATTTTCAAAAAGATGTTCATCAAATTTCAAAAAAGTTCATTGATATATAAAACAAGTCCATCAATCTGAAAAATAAACTGTTGAAATTTAGAAAAAGTTGTCGAAATTCAAAAAAGTTCATGAAATTTCCAAAGAGGAAATCTCAACCGGCGCCTAGATGGGTCGGCCCATTTACGAACGCCACAGGCGCCAGTTATCAGAAATGCACGTTAACTGGCACCTGTGGCACCAAGTAGGAAATGGCGTCTCGCCCGTAGTGATTTCTAATAGGAATTGTTTATGGGCGGACACCTTTCCTGCCAGCCCATTAGTAGTTGTGGGTCGCTGCTTCCGCAAGTCTGCGTCCAGTCGCAGCGATCCGTGGTTTTTTTATTTATGTTTCTCTACCTTTTTTTGCTGGTTTGCATCGGCCATTTTTCCTTGTTATTTTTCAAATAATAAAATCAACAGTGTTCTTCCGTTTACTTTTTAATTCTCACCATTGTTTTTTTGGATTTGGTTTCTTTGCTTTTCTTTATTGTTTGTTTGTCGGTTTCATTTGTTTTCTGTTTTTTCGGCACATGTCTACTTTTTCTTTTTTCGACTCATGTCTATTTATGCGTACACGTTGTAAATTTTCTAGATACATATAAAAAATTTCTTATACATGTTAAATTTTATTAAAATAGTGTTTTCAAAATATTTTTAAATAGGTGTTACACATAGTTTAAATAGATCTTGAAACATTTTATGAATAATAAAAATATTTTTTCAACTTTTAACTTCTAAAAACATTTTTTTAAAATGTCATGATCACAATTTTTAACTAGTAAAAACATTTTCAAAGTGACATAAAGTTTTTGAATTTATATTTTTTTTGTATTCATAAAATAATTTATTTTCATTGTGTAAAGTTTTTTAGTTATCACATACATTTTTGTGAAATGTGTGAAAATTTTTAATTGTCACAAACATTTTTCATACACATGATTAACTTTTTCTACTTTTTCCATTCAGTTTATATATTTTTATATGTTATAAAAAATGTGTTTACATGTTTAACAATTTTTATAGATGAGATTAATATTATCAAAATTTTATGTAAAGTGCATTTGCAATATTTGTATTTAGAATATTATGAATACAAATTAAAGTATAAAGATAAAAGTAAGAATGTGAAGGAAAAAGAATTAAATATTATCTTCCGTGGCTTTGGCGTAGCTGAGCGTGGCACATAGCCGCGCCCCTTGAGGGATTCAGAAACATTTATAGACTTCACGGAATTTATGTGCTCATGAGCTCGTGGGCTAGAAGCCGAGGTCGAGCACTCGAACTCTTAGTTTTCTTTGCTTTGTTTTTTCCTTCTATTTTCTTCCAAAAGCGACACCATATTATTTATTTTAAAAATATGTAGTTGTAAAATAAATCATTTTTACTAATTTACAATATGTTCACAAATTTGAAAAAAAACTGCATCTTAATAAATATTCTTGAATTATTTGTTGAATTTCGGGCCTGTTCTGATGTCCTCCACTTCTCTAAAACTTCTCTGATTCAGCTTCTAAAGTTGGCTTCACTTCACCTGGCGCTTGGAATTCGTTCGGCAGCAAAAGTGCTCCACGAGCGCTCGCAAGTCGCTACAGCAGGGTTTCAGCCCAGCTAGTGGGCCTGCAGGCCTGCTCGTCCCAGCTCAGGCTGGCTGGGAACAGCCCATTGCGGGGCAAAGTGCAGCCCACATGCGTAGATAGAGATAGAGAAAGGATGGCTGGGCTGATTTCTATCCTTTTTTTAGAGGAGCTATTTCCTGCGATTTTGTGGCTGTACAGAGAGCTATTCAGAGAGCTTTTTTTAGTACTGTAGTGTTCAAAATATAGCACAAATATATTTATATCCTTATTCTTTTTTAGAGGGGCAATTTCCTGAGATTTTGTGGCTGTACAAAGAGCGCACAGAGAGGTATCCTGGGAGCTATTTTTAGAACTGTAGTGTTCAAAGTACAGCACAAAAGTATTTTTCAGAAGATCACAAATATTCCCAGTTAAGACAAGTTATAATAAAGATGAATGACTCGCTTTGTCATGTGTCATACAACAAAAGCTTCAAGAACAAACTGTGTCAATTTGCATATAAAGTTTGCAAATCAAAATGGTCACACATCTAAAGACATGAACATGATTACTTCACCAACTTAGAGCAATGGCGGTAGCTAGTTCGTGTCTAAACAAATCCAGGTTAGGACCACTTTCCGCCGGTGTTGAAACATCCGATGCATTTGGAGGAATAACATACTTCTTGTATCTCTCCGGAATAGTTGGAACATAATCCGGATCCCTCTCACACCGAAGAAAATGAAGATCCTCTTTGTCATGGAGACGGACGTAGTTGTGTAGTGTCATGGTAGCCGCAATAATCATTTTTTGTGTGCTAATCAAGTAGTTTGGCATCTTGAGCAAGATTTGCCATTTCATTTTCCACACACGAAAGGTTCTCTCTATGGTATTGCGCTTGGAGGAGTGGATCCGGTTGAACTTCTCTGCAGGAGTAGTTGGAGGTGCACCTCTCCGGAAGTCGGGGATGTGATAGCGTTCTCCTTTGTACGGTGCTAGATAGCCATCCCGGTTAGGATAACCGGCATCTACAAGGTAATACTTGCCTACACAAAGTAACAACAAACATGATTGTGAGTTTGAGGATATGTTACATAAGTTGCAATAACAAGAAATACTAACCCTTTGGAGGATGTGGGAATGTGGCCTTGTCATTTTTAATTGCATGGAATAGCACACTTGTATCATGCATAGAACCCGGTTGTCCAATTGAAGCGTAGGTGAAATGCATATCAAAGTCACATACTGACATCACATTTTGTGTTGTTGCACCGGTTCTTCCAATGTACCTTATTTTTGAAGGTCCTTCCGGAATAGAAGCCCTAATATGTGTCCCATCTATTGCACCAATGCAATCTTTGAGATGAGGGTAAGCCCTTTTGTCACGCTTAATCCTATCATGGACGATGTGAAAATTTGGGTCTTGAGTCCTAATGTAGTGAGATGACATCTTGACCACACATTGTAGAACCTCATGGAACTTACGATGCACTGTATCTGCTCCATGTTTGAAACGGTTTTGGGTTCTCCTGTTTGATTCACACACCCCCAATGTCCACAAGAACATAGCAAGAGACTCATAAGTGGTAACAAAGCATGTTTCTTTGAGGCCATACCCCGCCACCAACTTGTCATGAAGATCAAATAACACATTTGCATTCATTCTCAACATTGTGTACATCTCTCCCGGTGTACCAATAGTCTCTCGCAACCATTCAAATCCACTCAACCTAGATGACCTAGATGTCCAAGAACTCATCGCTATCGACTGTTGCACCACAAGCAATGACTTCATCCATGACCGAGTTCACACAGTTTGCCTCATCTTGCTTCATGAAAGACTGAAATGATGAGTGAGAAGCCTCGGCAATGTCACCAATTCTTGTAACTTGGTCACACATCACTTGTGCGGTCTTTGGTTTCTTATTCTTCTCCGAAATGATGATCTTCGATGTCATCAACATTCATGGTGGCTTTCACAGCCGCACTAGAGGGGGGACGTATGCCAAAAGAGGGATTCCAATGGTCAGTACCATCAGTTGTGATATCTCCAAATATAACCCGCAAGTTTTTCTCATTAGCAAGTCCTTTCTTCTTGAGCTTGCCACAACCTTTAATGTCCTGTAATAGAACAAAGAAAACACTTTATTAGTAAATAAAATGGTATGGAGGAATTAAGATATGCTATACATCAGCGAGAGAACTCACAGTCTTAGCCTTTTTCCACCACTCATCATCTTGTGACACGTTGTTGTTCACATAGTCCCATCCGGCTCCGGTCTCCCAGAACTTGAGTTTCTTGAATAAGCTGAAATCACCTTTAAGCTTGTCCCATTTGTTTTTCAATTGCGTATATGTGTAGTCTAGCCCAGTTCTCATCTTAAATTTCTTTCCACACTCATCAAACGTATTTGGTGTTAGATAATTGCCTGGCCTATTTCCGGCTTTCACTTGCTCAGCAAACAACTCGAAGATAATCCGAGTGTTTTCAACACTCCATTCAGCAGCCATCCAGCAGCTCACTTCACATATAAAGGAGTACAATTATAAAAAAATGCACATTCAGCAGCAACCTACTACACACACGGCAGAATGGATGCACACATATAGCACTACAGAGCCACCAAATTTTTTGCACATATATAGCACATTCAGCAACCATTCAGTAGGAAAAAAAATTGCACATTTATCAGCAACCTAGTGCACACATACGTTGCTTTCACACATATATCACTACACAACCAGCAAAACATTTACACATTTAGCAGCCATAGCACCCAATTTGCATCAACAGTACAACCTATACGACCCAATAATGCCATACTACCATGTAGAACATAGGGAAGAAGGCAAGGGAGCTCACATTGAGGTTTGGGGGAGGGGCCTGGGTCGCCGGGATGCTGCTCCTGCTCGGGAGGGCCTCTCGGCCGTCAATGGCGTGGGGGCGCGCTGCTCGATAGGTGGTGAGGGTTTCGTGAGGAACAGAATGAGAGAGAGAGGAAGAGATATGGTGCTTTGTGGGATGGGTACCTGTTCGAGCGAGGAAGAGAAGGCTGAAACGTTTTCCTTTGCGGTGGCATTCTCCTCGTAAATAAGTGGAACTTCTATTTCGGGAAAACGTGGAGCTGGGAAAAGCTCGTTTCATCAAATTGCACTACGGCCCAGCAATGCTTCGTGAATCTAGCTTCTCTCCAGAAAAGCGTTCGGCCTGGATTCACTCCGGGAATTTCGGAAGCTTGAAGCTAGATAGATTCAGAATGGGCCCTTCATAAATATTCACAAATTTTCAAAAACTTATCAGATTCTAAAAAGTGTTGCATCTTTTAAAAATACTCTTAGATTAATTTTTTTGAAAGAATATTCATGAAATTAGATCAAATCACAAAATAACCAGAATATTCGTTATGTTTTTAAGAATGTTCATAATTGTTGTTCGACCTCCGATCAGTTAGCCATGCGCAGCCTACCATACTAGGAGATGATCCTATGCTATAACCAAGAACAAGAGACCATCGACCATCTCCTCGTGGCCTGCATCTTCGTGCGAGCTGTTTGGAAAGCAGTGCTTGATGCATGGGTATTGGCGAGTGGACTCGAGGAAGGAATGACCAACTGCTCACTTGGTGCATCTCTCAGAGCCTTGAGAATCAATGAGGCTAGGATCTCTTATCAATCATGTGTCTGGTCCTTTGGAAAACTTGGAAGCATCGCAATGCCATCATCTTCGACAATACTTCTCCATCAATGGACACATTGCTACATAAGATCTTAGAGGATACCAAGGCCTGACAGATGCCCGGATCACTTCGTGGTGATATGCAAAACACTTCTTTCAAAGGTTGTATAGGCGGAGTAACCGCGAGAAGTCCATTCATGCAAGGGTACCCGACATATACCATCGGCAGTGTAATACAGTGGATTGGTCTCTATGCCTTCTCTTTAATTAATATACTAGATGACACGTTGCGCCATAGGCGCAGAGACCAACTGGAGCCTAGAAGTTAAGTGACTTATTTAAGGGGGTTTTCCTCAATTGTTTGGACTACCCAAACACCAGCTGCAATGGGATATTAAGCAAGCTATAGGCGACACGTATAGCAGATGTTCCTTCATAAATCATCCCAGAGGGTGATTGAGAAGGTGAACTGAATTTACGTTTTATTCTTTCATGCTCCAGCCGGGCTAATATAAAACCTGACCACATCTCCCATGACAAATGAGCAGAACCATTCAAACTGAGAATCCCACCCAGGATCGCATTAGTAGAAAGATACCAGCGAGCACGTGCAGCATACACGGCCAGGCAGCAGGGTGAAAGACCTGGAGAGATGGTAGAACACGCCATTTGGCTAGGCAGCAGGGTGAAAGGTCGGGAGAGATGGCAGAACACGCCATCCGGCCAGCCGCAACAGGGTGAAAGGCTGGGTAGACATGGCATAACACGCCATGAGGCCAACTGTAGTGGTCAAACGTCGGGCAGCACAACACGCGATCCGACGAGAAACAAGTGTCGAAGTCCAGGCAACGCTCACAAACCGAACCCAGATCCCAAAACACGCCTTTCGACTAAGGAGACACAACGACGAGAAGCCGCGGCACATGCCGACACCTCGCCAAGCAGAAAAGAAGCAAAATATGCCCACGTTCACATTACGTTTTTATGAATGACCATTCGAAGGAGCACAAAGGCAAACTGCAACTAAAAAGCTAAGCAAGCAGTATCCGATGAAGGCATTCAGACATGGTCCATCTTAGGTCCCTTGCCTAAGCGTCATACACATATGCACAATCACATGATTACAACGCTAGACCGCGTTACCGACAAGCAATCAAACTACCTCTAAATGTGAACACATCGTTGTCATTAAACTAATAAATAACTAGGTGCACGACCACAACGCTATCTAAGTGCAAAAATTAAGAGTTCACAGACAAAATGAAGAAGGACCACAGATCCATAATGACGGCAAACGTTGGGGCGTGCTCGCCGCATCTCACCACCATGTCAATGCCAGAAAGGTCGAAGATGACCACCCTGAAACTAACTTCAGTCATGACCTTGAAGATGAGCAAGTACCCGATGTCAGACCGTGAGCTATGGCGAAGTCAACCCTCCCTTGATCAATGGAAAGGTTCCCGTTGACATCCCGAAGCTTGACTCTCCAGCGACAACCAGTGTTGGTTCCTTGAATGATCTCCTCTAAAATGGTACCCATGTGCTCCGATCCTCATAGATTCCAACTCAGGTGCTAAAACAACCTTGCAAAAGTGAGTTGGACCTTCGACCTTATGGTAGTGCCCAACATTCATTGGCCTTCCCCTACGCTTCTTAGAGGAGCTCCCTTTTACTATAGCCTCGCCCTTTGACCAGTTGCATGGCACATCATTATCAACTACCGGACAGACCTACAGGCAACTGTTGGAAATATGCCCTAGAGGCAATAATAAATTAGTTATTATTATTATATTTTCTTGTTCATGATAATCGTTCACTATCCATGCTATAATTGTATTGATAGGAAAATCAGATACATGTGTGGATACATAGACAACACCATGTCCCTAGTAAGCCTCTAGTTGACTAGCTCATTGATCAATAGATGGTTACGATTTCCTGACCATGGACATTGGATGTCATTGATAACGGGATCACATCATTAGGAGAATGATGTGATGGACAAGACCCAATCCTAAGCCTAGCACAAAGATCGTGTAGTTCGTATGCTAAAGTTTTTTTAATGTCAAGTATCATTTCCTTAGACCATGAGATTGTGCAACTCCCGAATACCGTAGGAATGCTTTGGGTGTACCAAACATCACAACGTAACTGGGTGGCTATAAAGGTGCACTACGGGTATCTCCGAAAGTGTCTGTTGGGTTGGTACGAATCGAGACTGGCATTTGTCACTCCGTGTGACGGAGAGGTATCTCTGGCCCCACTCGGTAGGACATCATCATAATGTGCACAATGTGACCAAGGGGTTGATCACGGGATGATGTGTTACGGAACGAGTAAAGAGACTTGCCGGTAATGAGATTGAACAAGGTATCGGCATACCGACAATCAAATCTCGGGCAAGTATAATACCGCTAGACAAAGGGAATTGTATACGGGATCGATTGAGTCCTTGACATCGTGGTTCATCCGATGAGATCATCGTGGAACATGTGGGAGCCAACATGGATATCCAGATCCCGCTGTTGGTTATTGACCGGAGAACGTCTCGGTCATGTCTGCATGGTTCCCGAACCCGTAGGGTCTACACACTTAAGGTTCGATGACGCTAGGGTTATAGGGAATAGATGTATGTGGTTACCGAATGTTGTTCGGAGTCCCAGATGAGATCCCGGACGTCACGAGGAGTTCCGGAATGGTCCGGAGGTAAAGATTGATATATAGGAAGTATGGTTTTGGCCACCGGAAGTGTTCCGGACATCACCGGTAGTGTACCGGGACCACCGGAGGGGTCCGGGGGGTCCACCGGGAGGGGCCACGGGCCCCGGAGGCATACATGGGCTAAGTGTGAGAAGGGACCGGCCCCTGGGTGGGCTGGGGCGCCTCCCCACCAAGGCCCATGCGCCTAGAGAGAAGAGGGGGCAAACCCTAGGGCGGATGGGCCCTAAAGGCCCATGCCTGGTGCGCCTCCCTCTCCCCCCCCCCACTTGGCCGCCACCCCAGATGGGGATTGGGGCTGCCGCCACACCTAGGGAGGGAACCCTAGGTGGGGGCGCAGCCCTCCCTCTCCCCCTATATATAGTGGAGGCAAAGGGGCAGCCCAACACACGAAGTTCTTCTCCTGTTGGCGCAGCCCTACCTCTCTTTCTCCTCCTCTCCCGCGGTGCTTGGCGAAGCCCTGCAGGATTGCCACGGTCCTCCACCACCACCACGTTGTTGTGCTGCTGCTGGACAGAGTCTTCCCCAACCTCTCCCTCTCTCCTTGCTGGATCAAGGCATGGGAGACGTCACCGGGCTGCATGTGTGTTGAACGCGGAGGTGCCGTCCGTTCGGCACTAGGATCTCTAGTGATTTGGATCACGACGAGTACGACTCATTCAACCACGTTCACTTGAACGCTTCCGCTTAGCGATCTACAAGGGTATGTAGATGCACTCTCCTTCCCCTCGTTGCTAGATTACTCCATAGATTGATCTTGGTGATGCGTAGAAAATTTGGAATTTCTGCTACGTTCCCCAACAACAACTACAACCAAGAACAAAAGGCTAATAAACTACCATACCGCAACGAAAATTGGACCAGACCGTGCAAAATCATCATAATGCGCATGCCAATGACCGATCGCCATAACACCTTGGCGAAAATCATCAATGAAAACATACCTAATATAACGTTCTTTTCACAAATACATGAACCAACCCATAAGAAAGAAAAGACTCCACATGAAATATACCTTTAATCGGCACACAGTTGACGACTCTACACTACCATTATTGATCCATAGCCGACAATAAAATGCAATAGAAAACAATGCGACACTATAAATGGTGCCACGATCTAATCCAATGTGCAGAGCTCAGCACAGAGTCGAATGAACAGCGCTAGCAAACCATAGCTGATGTTTCGAATCCACACGAACGAAGATGCAATAGGAAGGTCGATGTACTTACAACGTCTAAGCAACTGCCATAGTGCCATGGGTACCTATGGAGGCATAGCTGGAGCGCTTGGGGAGGCAGTAAACTCCGATGGGAAGGCGAGAACCTCCTACACAGCCGCAAGAGATGTCCTGGTTCCTGTCATGACAAACATCACCGCAGCAGTAGACGAAGCACCGGCCTCTGCAGCCTAAGGCCATGCCTATGGAATTGTGGAGACGACGGAAGGAGAGGACACTGTCCTTTCTAGCTGACCTGAGACGCATCCGCCATGTGTCACTGCCTTAAGCCAACGATTGTGGTTGCCAACGCTGGCGCAAAGGAAGACAAATGGCGCGAGGGGGGGCATGGGCCGCCATCGGTGGGAACGAAGGGATGATGAGAGAAGGACAAGGATAACAGCCTGGAAGGAGAAAGGAGGGAAACAAGAACAAATAGTTGTCACGTCTTGCCTCTCCAGCTTCTAGAGTCGTACAGGCCCATCTGCCTATACTTAATGGTCTGCCCACACATGCTGGACATGTGCGAACTGCATGTTTGCTGCTCGGGTAGACGCATAAGGGCGTGTTTGGTTGCCCACATGCATCCCAACCAGGCCCGTGTGTGATGTGGGTGGCCTATTTGGTTGGCTGGGCTGCATGCGATTCGTGGCCCGCACGAACCTTAAAGCAGGCATAAGCCTGGCCTGGCGGAAACTGTCGAATCGGCAGTTTCTCGCGAGCCTGGCTCGGCGCGGCCACGCGTGCGAGGAGGTTGCACACCTCGGGTAGCGCAGGAGACAGAGGGAACGTCTCGTAACTCCCCTCCCACTCTCCTGTCACCCCCCGCACTGTTCCCACCACTAGCGTGCCTCCCTGCCTCATTGCCCCTTCCTCTCCTCTCCTCCGATGGCTCCGCCTCGCCCACCGCCGCGCCGTCCTATGACCCCCGTCGACCAGCGCATCGCCAACATCCAAGAGCGTTGGGTGGCCGGGCTCCACAACTCGGGCAGGGACCTGGCGTCGGCGCTGTGAGCGTCGTCCCCCATCTGCTGCCCGCCACCATGAGGGTCGGCCAATGCAGTGCCGACTGTTCCTACTCTGCCGCCGTTTCCGGACCTCCTGGTCGTGAGCTCGGCGCCTGCGCCATCCACGAAGCCACCACTTCTTGGGACCCCATTGGGTAGGCGGATTTTCTTGACCCCCGTCCAAGGGTTTTCTTGGCGCGCCATCCTTCTCGACCTCCGGCGTGGCCATGAGCACGGGGTCGATGTAGCCGGCCCTCGCCAGGGTCGGCTCCTCCTCTGCTCCGCCACCTCTCTCCTCCCCACTGGGGTTTTCACCCCGGCCTCGGTTCGCTACGACTGCGCAAGCTTCGGTGAGTCAAAGAATCCCCAATGCTTGCTCGTAGATGTAGATTAGGGGTTTCTTTCTTAGGCATGTGCTAGTACTTAGTGGATTTGATAGGATTAGATAGGATTCCAGTAGATCCGATTCGACGCGATCCCAATCGAATTGAATCCGACCGATATGTTCTTGTTTGCTACAGTGTGTGTTCTAGGATAACGTTCTTCTTCTAGTGCTTTCCTAGGATCTGTGTTCATGCTAGAATCCCCAATGCTAGTGTGCTTTGCTAGGATCCGTGTTCATGCTAGGATCTATGTTCATGCTATGGTCTTGCTAGGATCTGTGTTCATGCAAATGGCATGTTCATGTTCAAGCTAGGATCATGTTCATATTGTTGTTTATGTTGCTACATACATGTTCAAGCTAGGGTTTGTGTTGCATGCTCTAGATTGTTATACGTGCATGTAGGACCATTTTAGGATGCTGCCAAATGTGCATGTATGCACATGAGTGCTATTTTTAGATGTTTCCATGCTTAGGATAGTGCACTGATGAGTGGCAGTTGCAGAAGAACAGATGCCACTGATCAGTGGCATTTGCTCATAGGAAACTACCAGTGATCAGTGCCACTTGCTCTTGGGCAAGTCCCCTGATCAGTGGCATTTGGCAAAGAGTTTGTGCACTGATCGGTGGCATTTTCTCTTAGGCAAATGTCTCTAATTAGTGCCATTTGCTGTAGTGCTAGTGCAACTGATCAGTGGCATTTGCAGAAGAGCTAATGCCACTGATCAGTGGTTGTTCATTTTGCAAGCACCTCTAATACATGTCATATTACCTGACAAGATATTGAAGAGTGACTGGGACGTGGCGGGTGGAGGAGCTCAGATGGTGACCGGAGCTGAGGGCGCCGAGGATCTCATCCCCACAAACAGGTGGCTCAAGAGGGTGGACCTGCCTGGCAGGGTTTCCGAGGACCGGCCACGAGGAGGGGGCCCGGGAGCCGCCGCGCTTCTACCAGCAAATCAAGGACGCCGAAGACCTCGCCATGCTCTTCATCCCTCGCAAGTTCATGGAGGTGATGAACGAGTGGCTGGTCATCAAGCGGCTCCCACGTGTGGTCAGGCTGTTGGCAAACAAGTGGTGCGAGTTCTGGGTGCAGGTCCAGAACTTCAACGGGCACATGGTGCTTGGCCGGGGCTGGAACTACTTCTGCCACCGCCACCGGATCGTCCCCGGCGACCTCCTCATTGTGCGCTTCTCAAGAGTCGGCCTGAAGGTCCAAATCTACAACCACGACTCCTCGATCATTTGCAGATTTCGTTGCAGCAAACACGGCCGCGTTGGTGACATTGAGCATGCAATGTAGTTAACTTAGGTGTTAGTGTTGAACTTGTTATGGTTTGTGGCTAGAACTTATGGTACTTGTGCTGTGAACTTGTTAATATTTTGGCCAGGAGCAGCACCCTGATGTGGAGCAGGGAAGGAGGATGCCCCTGCTGTTAATCTAAGTAGTTGGCTGTCATTTCCGTGGTGTTGAAGCATCAACGACGAGCTTAGAAAGTAAAAGTGAGATGGCTTGTGGCAGCATGCGTGTGGACGACTGGACTAGTATGCAGCATCGCCGGCGGCATGGCAGCATCTGCCAGTGCCAGCGGTTGCTGTCCTCGCAACACCGGCGAGGTCGCAGCTCTACCTGGGCACATCATTTTTTTAATCAATTCTTAATATTTCTTAAGAAAATCAAAACATTATTGGCAAACAAGAATGAGTTTCAAAAAATTATGAACAATTTTTGAATTAGTAACCAAATTTCAAAACCGCAACAAATATTAAAACTGTAAACAAATTATGGAAAAAAGGAACATTTTAAAAAATTCCAACCAATTTTTAGAAACACGAACAAGTTTTTGAAAATTGTGAGTAGATTTTTAATTTCAGAACCAAATTTAAAAACATAACTTTTAAATTTGTGAACAAATCTTGAAAAACGGGAACATTTTCCGAAAAACATCTGATTTTTTTAAACACAAACATTTTTTGAATTTGTGAACAAATCTTGAGAAGGGGAATATATTTTAAAATTCCAAACAAATTTTGACAATCACGAACATGTTTTGAAGAAATTTGAACAATTCGTGAATTTGGTAACAAATTTTCAAACAAGGGAAGAATTTTGAATTTGTGAACATATATTTAGAGCAGGAACAGTTTTAAATTTGTGATTTTTTTTAAACCCGAACAATATTTGAATACCACGAACAGTTTTTGAAATTCCAAACATATTTTAATATGCACTAAATAAACATAAACTTCACACAACTTTGCACTAAAATTGCATGTTTTTGTAATATGCAAAGAATAATCATATAATAATTCATTTTTGTGTATATTTTATAGTATTTTTGTTTATACATTTACGCTCATCCAACATCTCAAATACACATAAAGTAATATCAGAATAAAATTTTACTTATTAAAAATAAAAAAATAAAAAAATAAAATAAAAACAGAAAAGAAAGCTTTCCAAAGAAATAGCTTTGTAGCTACATTAGCTGCGGTTGGGATCATTTTAGGCACGGCATATTCCCTTTGGTTATATAATCGTGTGATTTCTGGCAATTTAAAACCCGATTTCCTCTATAAATTCTCCGATCTAAATGGCAAAGCATCTTGACCGGAGCCATGCAGAGCACAAAAAGTTGAGACTAAGAATTTGTTCACCACTTTAAGCCAAAAGATAGAAATGAAAGTTGTACCCATAGAATGAGATTAGATCCCGCAAGAGGGAGAGAGGGGAGGGCTGAGTCGCACTGGTAATAGGCTGCAGTCCGTTAAGAAACTCACCACCTCGAATGTGGTTAGTCGAGAAAACTCAGCCCAAAACAAGGGAGCTCATATTTAGCATAGGACGCACGGGCACCTCAAACAGGGGAGCTCGTATTCCGAAAAATGTTCATGATTTTTAAAAAAATGTTCACAAATTTGTAAAAAACATTTGTGATTTCAAAAAATATCATCAATTTGTAAAATAATGTTCGCGATTCAAAAAAAGGATCATGATTTCAAAAAATATTCACAATTCAGAAAGTATTTGTTAATTCAGAAGATGTTCATGATTCAAATAAAAAATTGTAAATATGTTAAAAGAAATGAAATGACAGGGAAAATGAAAAATAAAAATAAAAAAGAACAACCAAACAAAGATAGACAAAAGAAAAGAAAAAGAAAAAGAAAAAAAGAAAAGAAAGTGCCAAAAAAGGAAAAAAAGGTCTGGGAAGGTTCTAGAACCTTTCCAAAATCGGAAGAGGGAGCTTTAGCTACTTGGGCCCCATCCAAATTCAAGTAGAGATGTAGGGGAAGGCGCGTTTAGTATCTAGTGCGCCCTGCACGCTAAATAGGGAACCCGCCAAAACAACTCATCTAACATACCACAGAAAGGGTTAACACCAATCTCAAAGCAGAAATCAGTACCAAAAATTTGACTAACTAACCCAAAATCAATTTTCAAGCGACTTACATATAACTAAAATGCTACTATAAGAAAGCTTAAAATATCTGAAAGCTTCTAATAACATCATCTCTATCTCTGGAGGAGTGGGGTGGAGCGTGGAAGGCACACATGAACTTCTTTTCTATTTTTGATTGATTGATGACAAAAGGCACACATAAGCTTACCAGATGGCATGTGTGGTCAGCCATCTCTAAGTTGTTTTTTTTTGCAAGAAACTTTCAGTCTATTCATCTTCAGTCGTGGCAGTACAACGAACACTAGAAATAAAAATTACATCTAGAAAAGTAGACCACTCCTCTTCCCAAGCTATTCATCTTCTTACCAAGCTCCCAATGGCAAGTGGTAGAGTGGCCCTTATAAAGGGGTCTCAACTCTCGTCCACTAGCAAAGTGATACTAAACTTTCCAGCACCTGTCATATACCTACATGAACCCCAAGATTAACCAAAAATCATTGTTCATATGGGCCTAAAGCCCATCCATAATTCAACAATTACTAGGTTGTGTGTTCACGCGCCAGGTGTGGACGGTCATATGCCAACCTCTGGGCAAGCGGGATTGGATCCCTCTGAGGGACGACAAGCTCCAAGAGTGGTGCCAGAGCAAGGCCGGCACCAGACGCAGCAGACAAGCGGCACCCATTCTTGTACTATGGGAAGTGTGCAAACAACGCAACGCAATTGTATTTGATGGGATAGCACCATCAATAAACCGTGTAATTGGTAGGATAGAAGGGTATGGAGGACATGGAAGCAAGCCGGGCTAATCAACGAGGACGTAACCTCCTTCCTAGGAGCGCTAACAACGTGGGCTGCGGAGAGGAGTTAGACTAGCTATCGTCTTAAATCTATGCGGAGTTGGTTTCATGTAATATGTAACACCAACGCGGAAGGACTCTCTACCCCCATCCTCTTCTATAATACTGTATATAGTACGCACACTCGTGCATATTCGGAAAAAAATCATGTCACAGTGGATATTACTAGTTACAACTAAGTTTAACAGACTTGTGAAGAATTTTCATTGTAAATGGCCTCGGCCTCCGTTACTAATACCGATTTATCAAACAAGAACCGAGACTGAACTTGTAGCATGTGTCGCTGGCCAATCCTGATGTTGCTTTCTGACATGAACAGCGTGGTATTTCTGTTGCTATCTAACAATTGATACTTGCATCTGGAAGATATCTTATTATGCTGCATTACCATATCGATCGATTTATACAACTGACGCTTTGCCTCACATATGGGCAATTGTCACAGCCGCTTTCATGATCTTAGCACAAACACGTGGAGAAAGACAGGCCTCACACACAAAAAGATTACCCACCTGAGTCCACATCATATTAAGTTTTCCAAGGAGAGAGATTGCCAATTTTCGTCAACTGAAAAATAGTATGACGTTTTTCTTTTCCTTTCCAGTAAAAACAATCCAGAACGAGCACATACAATTGATATAGCACTAGACGGTGGCGGGCAGAAAACTATCCAAATGCAGGCTGCAAAAGCTGATACCGCCACCGTTGTCACCCGCGAGCATCTTGGGGGCGTCCGTGAATGTCCGATGACGAGGGTCATAGATTTGCAGCACCGCGAATTCGTCGATTTTAAGCGTGACATGGAAGAGCAGTTTACCGTTATCACGTAATATCCTCAAAGGCACAATGGGACCATAGGCAGACGGGTCCACAGGGATCGAGTACACCTTGATCCAGACCCCCTTGCGGGAATCGATTAGGAGCCATATGCTCATGGTTCCATGGTAAATGTTTCCTACCTCCGGCTGGAGCATACACAGGGCCCCGTTGAGTTCCTCCAAGGTAATGTCAAACCGGTGAAGTTGGATATTCGGTGGGCCTTTGATTCCCCCATTCCACTTCTCACTCTCCAGATCGAAGCAGGTCACGCTATCACCATTGAGCTGTGGAGCTAACATCAAGTACATGACACCCCTGACCACGACAGGGCGGCTGTTATAGGAGATGCTGCTAGGCAGGGGCTGCGTTTGCCTCCAGCCCACGTCATCCCCTACCGTGAGGATCTCACAGGTGCTGGGACTTATGCTGACCATCTTGTAGGCACCCGACGGGGCGGCGCGGCCGAAGCCCATAAAGCTAAATTTGCGGTGAATCACAGTGGCCTCTCCGGTTGCAAGGTTGAGCACTCTGGCTGTCTCCAGCGAATAGCCGACGACACACACCAGGTTGCCAGGGCTGCTGCAGACAAACCTTAAAATCGGATGAGAGTTTTTTATCACCTTGATGATGTGGCCGTCCATGTCGATGAGCCGCAGGGTCGATGGCTCGTCGCACGAGTTGGCGGCGATGGCGAGGAGCGGCTCCGCACGAGCCTTGTGCGCGGCGACGAAGCCAGGGTCGTTGATGAGGGCGCGCCACTCCCGGCACACGGATTTGAACCGGCACGCCGACTTCACCGGCATCCACGACAGGATGTCGAAGACGACGTCGTGCGGCAGCCAAACGGGAGTGCCACCGCCTTCGGTCGCAGGGGGCGCGGGCGAGCTCCATGGGGGTCGCAATGACGACGGCTTGATCCCCATGGCGCCTCTCACCCCGCAGATCCCGTTTTAACCTGGTATATACGTCCCGCCATACGTGGAATTTATACATAAAACTGTCCGGGTTTCGCTAGAAAGTCCTGTCCGGGTTGGACAAGGAGCAACGTATCGTACGTGTGTAAAAAGGCCAGGACCGACAGCTCTGTGGTCATCAGTTTTTTTTCGTGTGCGTCGGCCCTAGGAAACGATCCAGTAGATCGATCAGGACACTGCGTACAAGTACGATTACGAGAGGAGCCAACCTCCATGACGAATCAATAAGTCTGAGTTTACCCTCCGCGATCACAGATTGGGAAATAAAAACATGCCACCAGTTCACTAAAGTTAAACTTTGTGTCATCAAATCAGACACACAACATCCGGACATGAAAACCAGGACGTTTCCCCGGACATGAAAACCAGGACGTTTCCACGGACAAGCGAATAAGGAGACGGCCATCCAACATTGTCACCAAACGTGACAGTTCAAACAGACAATTAAAAAGACAAATGAAATTCATGCAAACCAGATAATATTCTTTAATTTTTGATATATTTTACAACCAAAAGGATGAAATTAAGAAAGTCGGTCATCCAATCCGGTGAACAAAATAATGCCATGAACGACATTTTGTTAAAATTAGAATATTTTTCGTAGCAAAAGTAGCCGACCCTAATCTACTTTTCAATGGAAGTGGGCATGTCTGTGCTTCACCTCCTACTCGTCGGATGTCCGCATGCCTAAAAACTTCCTCCAGCTTTGCTTCCGGTTTATGAGATTGTGAACGTCCGGACCACGTCGCAAACTTATGGTGCATGGTGTTGGATGGCCTAAAGTCTCCAGACAGCACAGTCGTTGGAGTTGCCCTAACTACTCTGGCCAGAATTGATGCTATGAACTTGAGGTTGTTTTCTCGGAAAGTGTACCATATGCTCATTACTATTAACATGAAAAGTGACATCGCCTTTGTTGCAATCAATAACAGCCCCTGCAGTATTCAAAAAGGGTCTACCAAGGATAATCGACATACTACTGTCCTCAGGAATATCAAGAATAATAAAGTCCGTTAAAATAGTGACGTTTGCAACCACAACAGGCACATCCTCACAAATACCGACAGGTATAGCAGTTGATTTATCAGCCATTTGTAAAGATATTTCAGTAGGTGTCAACTTATTCAATTCAAGTCTATGATATAAAGAGAGAGGCATAACACTAACACCGGCTCCAAGATCACATAAAGCAGTTTTAACATAGTTTCTTTTAATGGAGCATGGTGTCGTGATTCTAAGTCTGACAGTAGAATGGGGGGTAAGTATGGAAAGGCAAGGTCCTAGCTATGGAGTAGTTGTACACACGGGTGTTTAGCGAGTTCAGGCCCTTCTCTGAGGAAGTAACAGCCCTACGTCTCGGAGCCTGGAGGCGGTCGACTGATCTCTGTGTATATGAGTTACAGGGATGCGAACCCTTCTACCAGTGGAGGGGGGTGGCTTATATAGAGGACGCCAGGACCCCAGCCAGCCCACGTAGAGGAGGGTTAAAGTACATTAAGGCTGGGCGTACTGGTAACGCCCTACATAAAGTGTCATCATGACCATTAAGACTATTCAATTACAGACCGTTTGGATGCAGAGTAGATCCTGAACTTCTGATGGTCGAGTGCATCTTCATGGTCGAGTGTCTTCTAGCCAGTCGAGTGGAGTCTTCCTTGGTCGAGTGGAACTTCTCTTGGTCGACTGGAAGGTAGCTTCGTATGATGATGTCCTTTGGCATGGTATCCTAGATAGGTCCATGACCCTACCCTAGGTACATAACCTCATCATTAGCCCCCGAATGGATCGAGGTTCGAGTGAGGAAGGAGTTGACGATTTTCTCCGACTTGTTTACTGTACTTTGATTATGTCGTATGTTGGATCGGCGATTCTTCTTTCGGCGTTGGCGTCGACTTTTACTTCAGTCGCCTTGATCCATTCTTATCTTTTGTCGAGTGAACTTTTGAACTTTGGTGAACTTCCGAGCGACGGATCGCGGGAAGGATATCGTCTGACAGATTGATCTGCTGTTAGCGGATTTTGCGGGATCTGAAATTTGGGAAGCGCGCGAAGCGGGGCGATCCGCGGCAATCGGGCGGGATAAGGCATGGACGCCTCGATTTCTGCCCGCCTTTTTCGCCACGTATCGTACGTGTGCGACTGTTTCGGGATGTGACATATCTGCTCGGACCCACTCGTCAGCCACTCGGAAGCGCCCTTATATAAAGCGTCGGGGTGAGTTTTTGAACAGTGCCTTCCCATTCTCCTCTCTTCCCTCTCTGCCTCCGCCCACGGCGCCTGCTCCTACCTCCGCCTTATCCACCTCTCGAGCGCTTCGCCGGCGATAATGGTGAAGGAGAAGACGGCGGCTCTAGAGCGCGCGAAGAAGGCGGCGGCAACGGGGCAAGCGAAGGGGAGACCGTCCAGTCGGGGCGGATCTTCGTCGAGGTCCCGCCTGCCGAAGGGTTGGGTCCAAGGGGATTGGATCCGCTCGACCATCACTGGGAAGGACCTCGACGACCTGGCCGATGAGGGACTGATCCCCCACGGGTCAGCGAGGCTCCCGGGGTCCGAGTGTCAACCGCAGCCGCAGGAGGGTGAGTGCGTTCTCTTAGCCACTCACGTAGATCGTGGTTTTTCTCTGCCGCCGAGTGTGTTCTTCCGTGGGTTTCTGAATTTCTTTGGGGCGCAACTCCACCATTTCAATCCCAATTCCATTGCCTATCTTGCTGCCTTTGTGTCCATGTGCGAGAACTTCCTGGGTTGTCGACCGCACTGGGGTCTCTTCAAGCACATATTCACCTGTCGGTCGCAGACAGTAAAAAAGGCGAGTCCGGGTGATGAGAGGACCAAGGTTATACAGATGTGCGGGGGTCTTGGGATTCAGTTGAGGAATAAGAGCACTTTCCCGGCCATGACCCTTCCTGAGTCGGTCAGAGGGTGGCAGTCGACTTGGTTCTACTGCCAAGACGAGTCGACGCCGGGGCAGTCGACTGGTCTCCCTCCGTTCTCCATGGACCGAGTGGACAAACCGTCTTCTCTGAAGGTGCTTCCTGAGGAGAAAGCCGAGGTAAAAATGTTGGTGGAGCGCGTGGTCCAACTCGTTCGGGACGGAGTGACGGGCATGGATCTTCTGGAAGTCTTCCTTAGGCGGCGTATCCAACCGCTCCAGTACCGAGGCCACCCGATGTGGCTGTACTGCGGTACTGAAGACACCACTCGGGTCCATCCAGAGGCAGTCGACGACGCCACGCTGGAGAGGTGGGTGGCCGCCATCACAGGGAACAAGGACAACCCTCGAGGGGCGAGGAGGATCCCGCCACTCGACTGTACCTATACGCCGGACAAGGTATGGCCGCTTATCTCCGAGTGTAATTTTGTTTTATCCATTCTGCTTTGCCGCGAATTGGTCGATTGATCTTTGTTTTGCTTTGTTGCTTGTCTGACAGGCCACCACTGAATTGTACTCGATGCCCAATGGGGCGCAGACGCCGACTGAGGAGGGGGAAGGAAGCGGGGGCGAAAGCCCGGAGGAGTGGGATTCGGATGCTGACGACGACGACGAGGGTGACGACTCTGGTGAGGAGGAAGAAGAGGAGGAGGAGGAGGAAGTTGCACCTCCCCGCTCGGAAAGACGCTCGAAGCTTGTCCATGATCCAGCGACTGAGCGGGGTAAGGGGGTCGCGACCGCTTCCCAGTCGACCAAGCGCCCTCGGACCACTTCTCCGGCGCCGACTGAGAAGGCTCCGAAGCAATCTCGAGTGGCACCGTCGAAGCCTGCAAAGGTCTTGCCGAAGATGAAGATGGTGATCCCCACTATCTCAGGGTAATGGTAGTTTTGAGCTTTCCCTGTTTCATGAACTTGTTCTTGGTCGACTCATGGGCCAATCGACTGACTTTTGGAACTGCAGCGCTGCTACTTCTGATACTTCGGCCAAGGCTGAAGACCACGAGATGGAGGATGCTGCTACCTCGCAACCTGGTATGATTCTTGTGATGCCGTTTTCAGTCGACTGACTTATTGTCTCTAATTTTGATTCTTTCTGCAGCTTCATCTAACATTGTTATTGACCTTCCTGACGACGACGACGAAGAACCACCGAGGCAAAGGAGGAGCAAGAAAACGCCTGCTGGCAAGGCGACTCGAGATGTGCCAGCACCCGAGACGTTGGTCGTGGAGGGAGACAATGTCACTCGACCCACCGTAACCTTCGCGGTGCCGTTGACGAGTGCTCGCCCTTCGTCGTTGAGTGCTGCTCAACCCTCGCTTTTCTCCACCTACCCCGTTCCAGAAGACCAAGCCAGTGCTGCTAGAGAAGCGATACGCCAAGCGGGGGTCATGATGGAGCAAGTGAAGGCAATTCGAGAAGCCAGCCAGGCAGCCTATGACGCCAGTTCGGCACTCCAGAGTAATGTTCAGGTCAGTCGGTCACTGCCTGTTCTTCTTTCTGAAATTCCTAGAGTCTGTCCTACACCCACTGGGTGTGTGTCGATTGAAATTCCGGATTAGTGGGGGCACGCTGAGTGCACCCACTGGGTGTAGTCCCCAAGGCTATGGTGGACTGCTGGCAGTCGACCATAGTCTTTATGCTTTTGAGTTTTTCTTTACTCGACAAGGTCGAATAGATTCATAGACCGGTGGGGGCACGCTGAGTGCACCCACTGGGTGTAGTCCCCGAGACTGTGGTCGACTGCTGGCAGTCGACTATAGTCTAAAGAACATTGCCTCTTTTTTTTTGTTGGTCGACTGGTCGACTCTTGATGAAACTAGTGGGGGCACGCTGAGTGCACCCACTGGGTGTAGTCCCCGAGACTATGGTCGAATGTTTGCATTCGGCCGTAGTCTTAGAAACGCTATGATTTTTCCTTACTCACTCGGAAGTGAATTGTCTTTGACGTCTGTCGATTGGTTCTTCGTAGAAATCCTGTGACCTTGCGGCTCGTTATACTGAGTTGGAGAACAAACACATTCAGCTCGAGCTCGATCTGAAACTGGCCCAAGAGAACTTGACGAAGGCGAAGGAGGAAGCTAAAGGTATGCTTGGTGAGGCCTTTGACGACTGCCTTTGCCTCTCACTTGTTTCCGAATCTAATCTCACTGTAACTTTGTAGGCAAAGTGAGGGACGCCCTGAAGAAACAAGAGCTTGACTTGGCTGAGATGCAAAAAACTGCTTTAGAGAAGACCAGGCTAGCGGATGAGAAGCTGGCTTCAGTGACTAAGCTTGAAGAAGAAAACACCAATCTGAAAGCTGCTCTTGATGCTGCCAACCAGGAGGTCACTCGACTGAAAAGCGACAAGACCACCCTGAATGACAAGGCCAGTGAGTTGAAGAGAAAGAAGAATGATCTAGAGGCTTATCTGGGTGGACTCGCCAAGAAGTTGTTCCTCATGCTTGAAGGTAATCCTTTGTATCAAACAAATATTTCAATTGTAACCTCTGACTGTTTGTCTTGACTCGGTGGTTGTGCTTGCAGAATTTTGTCAGAACTTTGAAGAGGAGACTGGTCGACTGGAAGTAAACCTGGACCCCATCAACTCTCCTGTGAAAGATGAAGTCGCCATGAACGTGCTCCGACTTGAATCTCGTGTTGCTGCCGTCATCGATTATCTCGCAAGGCTGAAGGTCGCAACTTCCCGCATCGACACAACACTCTGGCCAAGAGAGACACTCCAGAACGACCTCGAGTCTCTGATGACTCGACTGAACGAGGTCCCAAGTCGAGTGCAAGAGTGGAAGAAATCTTCGGCCAGGTGCGGTGCGGATGTTGCTCTATCTCTGGTCCGCGTTCACTGCAAGGATGCACGAGAGGACAAGCTGGTGGCTCTCAGGGTGGCCAACACCAAGAAGCACGATTTCAAATCTTTCATGGAGACCTTCATTGCCGCTGCCACTCGGATTGCAGATGGAATTGATCTGGACGAGTTTGTGGCACCTTCCAGCCCTCCACAGGAGGGGTAAAAAACTTCTGAGCTTGATACTTTAAATTTGCCTCGGTATGCCGAGTGAGTTTTGTAACCGACAAACCTTAACAGGCCTAGCGCCTGAGCACTTTCGGTTCTGTTAGGTGTTATCCAAACTTGGGTTTTTCGCTGAATATGTTTGCATTTGGTTTGAGGCGTCTTTTGCAGGTTAAAGCGAAGCGCTTATTGCCATCGACTTGTTCCCCAATTCACTTAAGTGAGCACTGGGCTGTAGCTAAGTCCTCGAGTGAGAGGTTTGACCTCCACTCGGTAGGATTTCTAGATGCTTAGGCGAGCACTGGGCTGCAGCTAAGCTCCCCGAGTGGGAGGTCTGCTCTCCACTCGGTAGGATTTCAGGCACTTAGGCGAGCGCTGGGCTGCAGCTAAGCCCCCGAGTGGGAGGTCTGCTCTCCACTCGGTAGGATTTCATACACTTAGGCGAGCACTAGGCTGCAGCTAAGCCCCCGAGTGGGAGGTCTGCTCTCCACTCGATAGGATTTCAGACACTTAGGCGAGCGCTGGGCTGCAGCTAAGCCCCCGAGTGGGAGGTCTGCTCTCCAGTCGGTAGGATTTCAGACACTTAGGCGAGCATTGGGCTGCAGCTAAGCCCCCGTGTGGGAGGTCTGCTCTCCACTCGGTAGGATTTCAGACACTTAGGCGAGCGCTGGGCTGCAGCTAAGCCCCCGAGTGGGAGGTCTGCTCTCCACTCGGTAGGATTTTAGATACTTAGGCGAGCACTGGGCTGCAGCTAAGCCCCCGAGTGGGAGGTCTGCTCTCCACTCGGTAGGATTTTTGAATTGGTGGCGCAGCTCGGAAGGAGAGGGTAGCAGTCGACCTGCACCTCGTCCTTCTTGCAGAACGCATGTTGTACTTGTACTTAGGCGAGTTCTTGGACTGCAGCTAAGCCCCCGAGTGGGAGGTCTGCTCTCCACTCGGTAGGATTTCAGACACTTAGGCGAGCATTGGGCTGCAGCTAAGCCCCAGAGTGGGAGGTCTGCTCTCCACTCGGTAGGATTTCATTTATCTTAGGCGAGTGCTTGGACTGCAGCTAAGCCTCCGAGTGGAAGGCTGGCTTACCACTCGGTAGGATTTTATTTATCTTAGGTGAGTACTTGGACTGCAGCTAAGCCCCCGAGTGGGAGGTCTGCTCTCCACTCGGTAGGATTTCATTTATCTTAGGCGAGTACTTGGACTGCAGCTAAGCCTCCGAGTGGAAGGCTGGCTTACCACTCGATAGGATTTTATTTATCTTAGGCGAGTACTTGGACTGCAGCTAAGCCTCCGAGTGGAAGGCTGGCTTACCACTCGGTAGGATTTTATTTATCTTAGGCGAAAAGGATTTCGCAGCTAAGCCTTCGTGTGGGAGACTGACTCACCACTCGGTTAGGAATTTTTTTACAGACTTAGGTGAATCGGATTCGCAGCTAAGCCACCCACTGGGGGATTGTTTTATATGGACAAAAGTAATAACAATCACTGGGAAAACTATAAAGCTCTTGTTTTTGATAAATAAACTACAGGAGTACTTTTATTACAACTCATCCGAGTGAATACTTAAGTGTAAAAGGGGCGGAGAAGCTCCGCGTTCCAAGCTCGGGGCTCGTCGATCTGATGCTCGACATTGTAAAGACGGTATGCTCCATTGTGGAGAACCTTTGTGATGATGAAGGGACCTTCCCAAGAAGGAGCAAGCTTGTGTGGTTTCTGCTAGTCCACTCGGAGAACTAAATCTCCTTCCTAGAAGGCTTGACTCTTCACGTTTTTGGCGTGGAAGCGACGCAAGTCTTGTTGATAAATGGTCAATCTGATCAGAGCCATCTCTCTTTCTTCCTCTAAAAGGTCGACTGCGTCCTGTCGCGCTTGTTCTGCTTCAACTTCGGTGTAGAGCTCGACTCGGGGAGCGTTGTGGAGAAGATCACTCGGCAAGACTACTTCAGCTCCGTAGACCAAGAAGAATGGAGTTCTTCCAGTCGACCGGTTGGGTGTGGTCCTCAAACCCAAAGCACCGAGGGAAGTTCGTCAACCCATGCACCAGCCGCATGCTTGAGATCACGCATCAAACGGGGTTTCAACCCTTTGAGAATTAAACCGTTGGCTTGTTCTGCCTGTCCATTCGTCTGCGGATGGGCAACTGAAGCATAGTCGACTCGCGTGCCTTGAGTCGTGCAGAAAGCTCTGAATTCTTCAGAATCGAAGTTTGACCCATTATCAGTAATGATGCTGTGCGGGACTCCATATCTGAATATCAGTTCTCGGATGAAGCTGACAGCGGTACCAGCATCGAGGTTCTTGATGGGTTTGGCCTCAATCCACTTGGTAAACTTGTCGACTGCTACCAGCACATGTGTGAAACCGCTTCTTCCTGTTCTCAACGGGCCAACCATATCCAAACCCCATACAGCAAAGGGCCAGACAAGTGGTATGGTCTTTAAGGCTGAGGCGGGCTTGTGTGACATATTGGAGTAAAACTGACATCCCTCACACTTATCGACTATCTCCTTCGCCATTTCATTCGCTCTGGGCCAATAAAACCAGCTCGGTATGCTTTGGCCACGATGGTCCGAGAAGACGCATGATGGCCACAGGTCCCCGAGTGGATGTCATTAAGAATCATTCGACCTTCCTCCGGTGTTATGCATTTCTGGCTGACTCCAGTCGCACTTTCTCTGTACAACTGACCTCTCATGACGGTGAAGGCTTTCGACCGGCGGACGATCTCTCGAGCTTCTTCTTCATTCTCGGGGAGTTCCTTCCTCAAAATATAGGCGATGTAGGGCACTATCCAATCGGGAGTGATGACCAAAACTTCCATGATCAAGTCGACCACCGCTGGGACCTCGACTTCAGTCGGATCTGTGGCGCTTTTAGGCTGCGGGGCTTCTTCAGTGAAAGGATCCTCTTGAACCGATGGCGTGTAGACATGTTCCAAAAACACGCCACTCGGAATGGCTTCCCTCTTAGAACCTATCTTTGCCAAGTCATCGGCTGCTTGATTTTTCAATCGGGGAACGTGATGGAGTTCTAACCCTTCGAATTTCTTTTCAAGCTTCCTCACTGCATTGCAGTATCCAGTCATGGCCGGGCTTCTCACATCCCACTCCTTCATCACCTGATTGACCACCAAATCTGAGTCGCCGTAAACCATAAGGCGACGGACGCCGAGTGAAATGGCCATGCACAACCCATACAATAGTGCTTCATATTCTGCTTCATTGTTGGAGGAATCAAAGTGGATCTGGAGCACATATCTGAGCTTATCTCCTCGGGGAGAAATCAAAACTACCCCAGCACCAGAACCATTTAACATCTTAGAGCCATCAAAGAACATGGTCCAATGCTCCGAGTGAACTTGAGTCGGCTGCTGCTGTTCAATCCACTCGGCAAGGAAATCTGCTATAGCCTGGGACTTAATGGCTTTCTTTGCCTCAAATTTGATATCAAGGGAAGGAGTTCAATCGCCCATTTAGCCACTCGACCAGTTGCATCTCTGTTGTGCAGAATCTCTGACAATGGTGCGTCGCTGACGACTGTAATGTCATGATCAGAGAAATAATGGGCAACCTTCTTCATGGTCATGTAGATCCCATATACGAGCTTCTGATAATGAGGATATCTTTGCTTCGATGGGGTCAAAACTTCAGAGAGATAATATACTGGGCGCTGAACTTTGAAGGTTTTCCCTTCTTCTTCCCGCTCGACCGTAAGTACTGTACTGACGACTTGTCCTGTGGCTGCAATATAAAGCAACAGAGGCTCTTTGCTGATTGGAGCAGCAAGCACCGGCTGGGTGGAGAGCAGAGTTTTTAACTCGGCAAACACTGCATCAGCTTCTGGAGTCCACTCGAACTTGTCTGCCTTCTTCATCAGTCGGTAAAGGGGCAACACCTTTTCACCGAGGCGAGAGATGAATCGACTTAACGCGGCCAAGCATCCAGTAAGCTTCTGGACATCGTGCACACGCACGGGGTGTTTCATTCGGAGTATGGTGCCAACTTTTTCTGGGTTAGCATCGATTCCTCGTTCGGAAACGAGAAAACCGAGTAACTTCCCGCCAGGTACTCCGAATGTGCACTTTGAAGGATTGAGCTTGATATCATACCTCCTGAGATTGGCAAATGTTTCAGCTAAGTCAGTCAACAGGTCGGAACCCTTTCGCGACTTGACCACGATATCATCCATGTATGCTTCCACATTCCGACTGATTTGAGTGAGTAAACACTTCTGAATCATTCTCATGAACGTGGCTCCGGCATTCTTGAGGCCGAATGGCATGGTGATATAGCAGAAGCACCCGAATGGGGTGATGAAAGCTGTTTTGATTTCGTCGGGCCCATACAGACGGATCTGATGATACCTGGAATAAGCGTCTAGAAAAGACAATCTCTCGCACCCTACGGTTGAGTCGACAATTTGGTCGATGCGAGGGAGAGGAAAATGATCTTTCGGGCAGGCCCGACTGATATTTTTGAAATCAATGCACATACGAAGGGAATTGTCCTTTTTGGGAACCATAACGACATCGGCGAGCCACTCGGAGTGGTATATCTCTCGGATGAACTCTGGTGCAAGGAGTCGAGCCACCTCTTCGCCAATGGCCTTTTTCTTCTGAACGGCGGACCGTCGAAGATGTTCTTTAACAGGTTTTGCCTTTGAATCGACTCTAAGGCGATGCTCAGCCAGTCCCCTGGGAACACCTGGCATGTTAGCTGGCTTCCATGCGAAGATGTCCCAGTTCTCACGGAGGAACTGGATGAGCGCTTCTTCCTATTTAGAGTCGAGTGTAGTGGAAATATGGGTCGGAGCTGCATTGGGATCAGTCGGGTGGATGTGAACTGGCTTCGTCTCACCGGATGACTGAAATGCTGACTCTGTGGCAGGCTTCTTGGCCCACAGTAAATCACTCGGATCTGCATTCTTCTTGTATTCCTCGAGCTCTATCACTGTTATCTGGTCATCCGCAATCTTTGAGCCTTTCTGGAAACACTCTTCTGCTTTCTTCCGGTTACCAGTGACGGTGATCACGCCTTTGGGGCCAGACATCTTTAACTTGAGGTACACATAACATGGTCGAGCCATGAAGCGGGCGTAGGCTGGTCTTCCCAAGATAGCGTGGTAGGCGCTCTGGAAATCCAGGACTTCAAATGTCAGCTTCTCTTTGCGGAAATGCTTCGAGTCGCCAAACACCACATCTAGAGCTATTTGGCCGAGTGACTCAGCCTTCTTTCCTGGGATGACTCCGTGTAAACTCATATTGCTGGAGCTGAGCCTGGACATCGGAATGCCCATTCCCTTGAGCGTCTCTGCATACAATATGTTCAACCCGCTGCCGCCATCCATCAATACCTTCATCAGTCGAGTGCCTTCGACGACTGGGTCGACCACCAGTGCTTGCCTCCCAGGGGTGGCAATATGAGTAGGATGGTCCGACTGGTCGAAAGTAATGGGAGTTTGCGACCATCTCAAATAGTTTGGTGTCACCGGTGCGACCATATTGACTTCTCGGTTGATCACTTTCAGTCGACTTTTGCTCTCTACATCAGCAAACATCATCAGAGTGGAGTTGACATGAGGGTACTCTCCATCACTGTCCTGCTTGTCCTCAGCCTTGTCCGACTCCTTCTCTTTGTCCTTCGGCTGTTTCCCTTGGAACTGCTGGATTAAGAGCCGACACTGGCGAGTGGTATGCTTTGGGTAGATGAAGTTACCCTCTTCGTCTTTCTTCGTGTGGATATGACACGGCAGGTCCATCACATCATTACCCTCCTTGTCTTTTACCTTCTTGGGGTTCCAAGATCCTTTGGGCTTCCCTTTAAATTTGCCCTGTGTCACGGCTAGAGCCTCTCCAGGAGTTGCTGGCTCGGCCTTCCATTTTTGCTTCCGACTGGAGTTTCCTTTATCCGACTGACTCGGCTTGTACTTGCCGCTCCGGAGTCGGTCCTGTTCTTCGCCGTTGGCGTACTTGGTGGCTATTTCCATCATCCGACTCAGGGTCATGTCTCCAGTTCGACCAAACTTCAGGCTCAACTCTCTGTTCTTGACGCCCTCTTTGAAGGCGCAAACCGCTTGATGGTCCGACACATTCTCTATAGTGTGATGCAAAGTGATCCACCTCTGGATGTAATCCCTCAGTGTTTCACTCGACTTTTGTACACAAACTTGTAGCTTAGTCAGTCCAGCAGGTCGCTTGCAAGTTCCCTCAAATGTCCTGACGAACACTCGAGAAAGATCTTCCCAGGTGTAAATGCTGCTGGGAGCTAACTGATTCAACCATGCCCTGGCTAAACCCCCTAGCATAAGTGGCAAATGTTTCATGGCCACCTCATCATTACCGCCACCAATCTGAACAGCCACTCGGTAGTCTTCGAGCAAAGTTTCAGGCTTAGACTCTCCGGTGAACTTATTCACCCCAGTCGCCAACCTGAAGTTGGGGGGTATCACTGCGGTTCAGATCGCTCTGCTAAAACATTCTGGACCTGAAACATGGACTCGGCTGCTTGTGGGCACATCTCTGTCATGACCACCTCTATGAGCTCTGTTTCGGTCGACCAAACCTTGCACGATGATGGATCTCGCGTCAAAGCCTGGCTCTCTGGGGTCGACTGGAGCTCTCCGCCCAACACTGAGCTGGCGTCTGTCATCTTGCTGCCGGTGGGCGTTTGACCCACTTCTCGGAGGAGGAGTGGGCACTCGACGCCTGTCATCACGATCAAATCGATCATCATAGTGGTCCCGCCGGCCTTCACATCCCATGCGCCTCGGAGGCGACCTTGGACTGTGAGCCGACTGAACAGTATTCGCAGCGATAGATCGACTGTGAATCCTGTTACGTGACTGTGACACAGCTGAATTCTGATCTCCTGCTGCCCGGAGCAAATCTCTGATCTGCATCAAGCCTCTTCCAGCCTCTGACTGAGAGGGCTGAATTGACTCCACTATGCGGGCTGTAGCTGCCAAATTCTCAATTGGGGTTCGATATACCTGAGGAGGTTGCGGAAAGAGCTGACGTCGATTGGAGTTAGTCGCTCGTTGACGCGCACGCTCATCGAGTGCTCGCTGAAGGTTCTCAAGTCCAGTGCGTTCAGCCAGGTTGGCTAAACGCGCCTCTTCCAGGGCACGAGCCTCAGGAGTTTCTCCTGCAATGGGAGTATGCAGGGCATCCATGTTCCGGCGGCGAAGTTCTTCCCTTTGCTGGGAAGTGAGCGGCTCGGGTTGGTACTCTTCATGGGCTTGAGCAGGGTTGTCCTCGTCGTCCATCCCGTCGCCACGGGGGAAACCGGGAGGACTATAGGGCCCATTCACCATCAGGACCTCCGCCGCCCGATCACTGCTATCGCACTCGGATGCAGTCTCTACGGAGCTAGTCGACAGGTCGAACATGCCGTAGAGAGATTCGTCGGGCTCAATCGCCGCGACTTGGGTGGTGGCCGGTTGGCGAGCCACTGCGTTTCTCACCCATCGCTGGAGCCTCGACCGACCGGAGCGCTTGCGCTGGCGGGAGACAAGGAGGGAGGACGGCGCAGGAGTCGACCGGTATGGGGTCGACGGCTGCCGCAGCAAGACACCGCGGACACACGCCCGAAAGTGCGTCGCCCCGCAAACGGGGAGCGCGTCGATGTCGAGTGGTGCCTCTTGGAGCCAAGCGGAGTCGTCCACGACGAAAGTGAGCGCACCGAGACGGATCTCGTGGCCCTCGACCAGAGCTCCGCCAGAAACCATGATGAAGGCGATCGGACAAATTGCGACTTCTCCAAAAAAAGTCGCTAAGACACCTGCCCCACGGTGGGCGCCAACTGTCGTGGTTCTAAGTCTGACAGTAGAATGGGGGGTAAGTATGGAAAGGCAAGGTCCTAGCTATGGAGTAGTTGTACACACGGGTGTTTAGCGAGTTCAGGCCCTTCTCTGAGGAAGTAACAGCCCTACGTCTTGGAGCCCGGAGGCGGTCGACTGATCTCTGTGTATATGAGTTACAGGGGTGCGAACCCTTCTACCAGTGGAGGGGGTGGCTTATATAGAGGACGCCAGGACCCCAGCCAGCCCACGTAGAGGAGGGTTAAAGTACATTAAGGCTGGGCATTACTGGTAACGCCCTACATAAAGTGTCATCATGACCATTAAGACTATTCAATTACAGACCGTTTGGATGCAGAGTAGATCCTGAACTTCTGATGGTCGAGTGCATCTTCATGGTTGAGTGTCTTCTAGCCAGTCGAGTGGAGTCTCCCTTGGTCGAGTGGAACTTCTCTTGGTTGACTGGAAGGTAGCTTCATATGATGATGTCCTTGGGCATGGTATCCTAGATAGGTCCATGACCCTACCCTAGGTACATAACCTCATCATTAGCCCCCGAATGGATCGAAGTTCGAGTGAGGAAGGAGTTGACGATTTTCTCCGACTTGTTTACTGTACTTTGATTATGTCGTATCTTGGATCGGCGATTCTTCTTTCGGCGTTGGCGTCGACTTTTACTTCAATCGCCTTGATCCATTCTTATCTTTTGTCGAGTGAACTTTTGAACTTTGGTGAACTTCCAAGCGACGGATCGCGGGAAGGATATCGTCTGACAGATTGATCTGCTGTTAGCGGATTTTGCGGGATCTGAAATTTGGGAAGCGCGCGAAGCGGGGCGATCCGTGGCAATCGGGCGGGATAAGGCATGGACGCCTCGATTTCCGTGCCGCCTTTTTCGCCATGTATCGTACGTGTGCGACTGTTTCGGGATGTGACAGATCTGCTCGGACCTACTCGTCAGCCACTCGGAAGCGCCCTTATATAAAGCATCGGGGGTGAGTTTTTGAACAGTACCTCCCCATTCTCCTCTCTTCCCTCTCTGCCTCCGCCCACGGCGCCTCCTCCTACCTCCGCCTTATCCACCTCTCGAGCGCTTCGCCGGCGATAATGGTGAAGGAGAAGACGGCGGCTCTAGAGCGCGCGAAGAAGGCGACGGCGACAGGGCAAGCGAAGGGGAGACCGTCCAGTCGGGGCGGATCTTCGTCGAGGTACCGCCTGCCGAAGGGTTGGGTCCAAGGGGATTGGATCCGCTCGACCATCACTGGGAAGGACCTCGACGACCTGGCCGATGAGGGACTGATCCCCCACGGGTCAGCGAGGCTCCCGGGGTCCGAGTGTCAACCGCAGCCGCAGGAGGGTGAGTGCGTTCTCTTAGCCACTCACGTAGATCGTGGTTTTTCTCTCCCGCCGAGTGTGTTCTTCCGTGGGTTTCTGAATTTCTTTGGGGTGCAACTCCACCATTTCAATCCCAATTCCATCGCCTATCTTGCTGCCTTTGTGTCCATGTGCGAGAACTTCCTGGGTTGTCGACCGCACTGGGGTCTCTTCAAGCACATATTCACCTGTCGGTCGCAGACAGTAAAAAAGGCGAGTCCGGGTGATGAGAGGACCAAGGTTATACAGATGTGCGGGGGTCTTGGGATTCAGTTGAGGAATAAGAGCACTTTCCCGGCCATGACCCTTCCTGAGTCGGTCAGAGGGTGACAGTCGACTTGGTTCTACTGCCAAGACGAGTCGACGCCGGGGCAGTCGACTTGTCTCCCTCCGTTCTCCATGGATCGAGTGGACAAACCGTCTTCTCTGAAGGTGCTTCCTGAGGAGAAAGTCGAGGTAAAAATGTTGGTGGAGCGCGTGGTCCAACTCGTTCGGGACGGAGTGACGGGCATGGATCTTCTGGAAGTCTTCCTTAGGCGGCGTATCCAACCGCTCCAGTACCAAGGCCACCCGATATGGCTGTACTGCGGTACTGAAGACACCACTCGGGTCCATCCAGAGGCAGTCGACGACGCCACGCTGGAGAGGTGGGTGGCCGCCATCACAGGGAACAAGGACAACCCTCGAGGGGCGAGGAGGATCCCGCCACTCGACTGTACCTATACGCCGGACAAGGTATGGCCGCTTATCTCCGAGTGTAATTTTGTTTTATCCATTCTGCTTTGCCGCGAATTGGTCGATTGATCTTTGTTTTGCTTTGTTGCTTGTCTGACAGGCCACCACTGAATTGTACTCGATGCCCAATGGGGCGCAGACGCCGACTGAGGAGGAGGAAGGAAGCGGGGGCGAAAGCCCAGAGGAGTGGGATTCGGATGCTGACGACGATGATGAGGGTGACGACTCTGGTGAGAAGGAAGAAGAGGAGGAGGAGGAGGAAGTTGCACCTCCCCGCTCGGAAAGACGCTCGAAGCTTGTCCATGATCCAGCGACTGAGCGGGGTAAGGGGGTCGCGACCGCTTCCCAGTCGACCAAGCGCCCTCGGACCACTTCTCCGGCGCCGACTGAGAAGGCTCCGAAGCAATCTCGAGTGGCACCGTCGAAGACTGCAAAGGTCTTGCCGAAGATGAAGATGGTGATCCCCACTATCTCAGGGTAATGGTAGTTTTGAGCTTTCCCTGTTTCATGAACTTGTTCTTGGTTGACTCATGGACCAATCGACTGACTTTTGGAACTGCAGCGCTGCTACTGCTGATACTTCGGCCAAGGCTGAAGACCACGAGATGGAGGATGCTGCTACCTCGCAACCTGGTATGATTCTTGTGATGCCGTTTTCAGTCGATTGACTTATTGTCTCTAATTTTGATTCTTTCTGCAGCTTCATCTAACGTTGTTATTGACCTTCCTGACGACGACGACGAAGAACCATCGAGGCAAAGGAGGAGCAAGAAAACGCCTGCTGGCAAGGCGACTCGAGATGTGCCAGCACCCGAGACGTTGGTCGTGGAGGGAGATAATGTCACTCGACCCACCATAACCTTCATGGTGCCGTTGACGAGTGCTCGCCCTTCGTCCTCGAGTGCTGCTCAACCCTCGCTTTTCTCCACCTACCCCGTTCCAGAAGACCAAGCCAGTGCTGCTAGAGAGGCGATACGCCAAGCGGGGGTCATGATGGAGCAAGTGAAGGCAATTCGAGAAGCCAGCCAGGCAGCCTATGATGCTAGTTCGGCACTCCAGAGTAATGTTCAGGTCAGTCGGTCACTGCCTGTTCTTCTTTCTGAAATTCCTAAAGTCTGTCTTACACCCACTGGGTGTGTGTTGATTGAAATTCCGGATTAGTGGGGGCATGCTGAGTGCACCCACTGGGTTAGTCCCCAAGGCTATGGTGGACTGCTGGCAGTCGACCATAGTCTTTATGTTTTTGAGTTTTTCTTTACTCGACAAGGTCGAATAGATTCATAGACCGGTGGGGGCACGCTGAGTGCACCCATTGGGTGTAGTCCCCGAGACTGTGGTCGATTGCTGGCAGTCGACTATAGTCTAAAGAACATTGCCCCGTTTTTTTTGTTGGTCGACTGGTCGGCTCTTGATGAAACTAGTGGGGGCACGCTGAGTGCACCCACTGGGTGTAGTCCCTAAGACTATGGTCGAATGTTTGCATTCGGCCGTAGTCTTAGAAACTCTATGATTTTTCCTTACTCACTCGGAAGTGAATTGTCTTTGACGTCTGTCGATTGGTTCTTCGTAGAAATCCTGTGACCAAGTGGCTCGTTATACTGAGTTGGAGAACAAACACATGTAGCTTGAGCTCGATCTGAAACTGGCCCAAGATAACTTGACGAAGGCGAAGGAGGAAGCTAAAGGTATGCTTGGTGAGGCCTTTGACGACTGCCTTTGCCTCTCACTTGTTTCCGAATCTAATCTCACTGTAACTTTGTAGGCAAAGTGAGGGACGCCCTGAAGAAACAAGAGCTTGACTTGGCTGAGATGCAAAAAACTGCTTTAGAGAAGACCAGGCTAGCGGATGAGAAGCTGGCTTTAGTGACTAAGCTTGTAGAAGAAAACACCAATCTGAAAGCTGCTCTTGATGCTGCCAACCAGGAGGTCACTCGACTGAAAAGCGACAAGACCACCCTGAATGACAAGGCCAGTGAGTTGAAGAGAAAGAAGAATGATCTAGAGGCTTATCTGGGTGGACTCGCCAAGAAGTTGTTCCTCATGCTTGAAGGTAATCCTTTGTATCAAACAAATATTTCACTTGTAACCTCTGATTGTTTGTCTTGACTCGGTGGTTGTGCTTGCAGAATTTTGTCAGAACTTTGAAGAGGAGACTGGTCGACTGGAAGTAAACCTAGACCCCATCAACTCCCCTGTGAAAGATGAAGTCGCCATGAACGTGCTCCGACTTGAATCTCGTGTTGCTGGCATCATCGATTATCTCGCAAGGCTGAAGGTCGCAACTTCCCGCATTGACACAACACTCTGGCCAAGAGAGACACTCCAGAATGACCTCGAGTCTCTGATGACTCGACTGAACGAGGTCCCAAGTCGAGTGCAAGAGTGGAAGAAATCTTCGGCCAGGTGCGGCGCGGATGTTGCTCTATCTCTGGTTCGTGTTCACTGCAAGGATGCACGAGAGGACAAGCTGGTGGCTCTCAGGGTGGCCAACACCAAGAAGCATGATTTCAGATCTTTCATGGAGACCTTCATTGCCGCTGCCACTCGGATTGCAGATGGAATTGATCTGGACGAGTTTGTGGCACCTTCCAGCCCTCCACAGGAGGGGTAAAAAACTTCTGAGCTTGATACTTTAAATATGCCTCGGTATGCCGAGTGAGTTTTGTAACCGACAAACCTTAACAGGCCTAGCGCCTGAGCACTTTCGGTTCCGGTAGGTGTTATCCAAACTTGGGCTCGTCGCTGAATATGTTTGCATTTGGTTTGAGGCGTCTTTTGCAGGTTAAAGCGAAGCGCTTATTGCCATCGACTTGTTCCCCAATTCACTTAAGTGAGCACTGGGCTGCAGCTAAGTCCCCGAGCGAGAGGTTTGACCTATACTCGGTAGGAATTTTAGATGCTTAGGCGAGCACTGGGCTGCAGCTAAGCTCCCCGAGTGGGAGGTCTGCTCTCCACTCGGTAGGATTTCAGGCACTTAGGCGAGCGCTGGGCTGCAGCTAAGCCCCGAGTGGGAGGTCTGCTCTCCACTCGGTAGGATTTCAGACACTTAGGCGAGCACTGGGTTGCAGCTAAGCCCCCGAGTGGGAGG
>NC_057813.1:670730381-670760157 GCF_018294505.1 Triticum aestivum | reverse complement strand
TGGGCTGCAGCTAAGCCCCTGAGTGGGAGGTCTGCTCTCCACTCGGTAGGATTTCAGACACTTAGGCGAGTATTGGGCTGCAGCTAAGCCCCAGAGTGGGAGGTCTGCTCTCCACTCGGTAGGATTTCATTTATCTTAGGCGAGTGCTTGGACTCCAGCTAAGCCTCCGAGTGGAAGGCTGGCTTACCACTCGGTAGGATTTTATTTATCTTAGGCGAGTACTTGGACTGCAGCTAAGCCCCCGAGTGGGAGGTCTGCTCTCCACTCGGTAGGATTTCATTTATCTTAGGCGAGTACTTGGACTGCAGCTAAGCCTCCGAGTGGAAGGCTGGCTTACCACTCGGCAGGATTTTATTTATCTTAGGCGAGTACTTGGACTGCAGCTAAGCCTCCGAGTGGAAGGCTGGCTTACCACTCGGTAGGATTTTATTTATCTTAGGCGAAACGGATTTCGCAGTTAAGCCTTCGTGTGGGAGACTTACTCACCACTCGGTTAGGAATTTTTTTACAGACTTAGGCGAATCGGTTTCGTAGCTAAGCCAGCCACTGGGGGATTGTTTTATATGGACAAAAGTAATAACAATCACTGGGAAAACTATAAAGCTCTTGTTTTTGATAAATAAACTACAGGAGTACTTTTATTACAACTCATCCGAGTGAATACTTAAGTGTAAAAGGGGCAGAGAAGCTCCGCGTTCCATGCTCGGGGCTCGTCGATCTGATGCTCGACATTGTAAAGACGGTATGCTCCATTGTGGAGAACCTTGGTGATGATGAAGGGACCTTCCCAAGAAGGAGCAAGCTTGTGTGGTTTCTGCTGGTCCACTCGGAGAACTAAATCTCCTTCCTAGAAGGCTCGACTCTTCACGTTTTTGGCGTGGAAGCGACGCAAGTCTTGTTGATAAATGGTCAATCTGATCAGAGCCATCTCTCTTTCTTCCGCTAAAAGGTCGACTGCGTCCTGCCGCGCTTGTTCTACTTTAGCTTCGGTGTAGAGCTCGACTCGGGGAGCGTTGTGGAGAAGATCACTCGGCAAGACTGCGTCAGCTCCGTAGACCAAGAAGAATGGAGTTCTTCCAGTCGACCGGTTGGGTGTGGTCCTCAACCCCCAAAGCACCGAGGGAAGTTTGTCAACCCATGCACCAGCCGCATGCTTGAGATCATGCAGCAAACGGGGTTTCAACCCTTTGAGAATTAAACCGTTGGCTCGTTCTGCCTGTCCATTCGTCTGCGGATGGGCAACTGAAGCATAGTCGACTCGCGTGCCTTGAGTCGTGCAGAAAGCTCTGAATTCTTCAGAATCGAAGTTTGACCCGTTATCAGTAATGATGCTGTGCGGGACTCCATATCTGAATATCAGTTCTCGGATGAAGCTGACAGCGGTACCAGCATCGAGGTTCTTGATGGGTTTGGCCTCAATCCACTTGGTAAACTTGTCGACTGCTACCAGCACATGTGTGAAACCGCTTCTTCCTGTTCTCAACGGGCCAACCATATCCAAACCCCATACAGCAAAGGGCCAGACAAGTGGTATGGTCTTTAAGGCTGAGGCGGGCTTGTGTGACATATTGGAGTAAAACTGACATCCCTCACACTTGTCGACTATCTCCTTCACCATTTCATTCGCTCTGGGCCAATAAAAACCAGCTCGGTATGCTTTGGCCACGATGGTCCGAGAAGACGCATGATGGCCACAGGTCCCCGAGTGGATGTCGTTAAGAATCATTCGACCTTCCTCCGGTGTTATGCATTTCTGGATGACTCCAGTCGCACTTTCTCTGTACAACTGACCTCTCATGACGGTGAATGCTTTGGACCGGCGGACGATCTCTCGAGCTTCTTCTTCATTCTCGGGGATTTCCTTCCTCAAAATATAGGCGATGTAGGGCACTGTCCAATCGGGAGTGATGACCAAAACTTCCATGATCAAGTCGACCACCGCTGGGACCTCGACTTCAGTCGGATCTGTGGCGCTTTTAGGCTGCGGGGCTTCTTCAGTGAAAGGATCCTCTTGAACCGATGGCGTGTAGACATGTTCCAAAAACACGGCACTCGGAATGGCTTCCCTCTTAGAACCTATCTTTGCCAAGTCATCGGCTGCTTGATTTTTCAGTCGGGGAACGTGATGGAGTTCTAACCCTTCGAATTTCTTTTCAAGCTTCCTCACAGCATTGCTGTATCCAGTCATGGCCGGGCTTCTCACGTCCCACTCCTTCATCACCTGATTGACCACCAAATCTGAGTCGCCGTAAACCATAAGGCGACGGACGCCGAGTGAAATGGCCATGCGCAACCCATACAACAGTGCTTCATATTCTGCTTCATTGTTGGAGGAATCAAAGTGGATCTGGAGCACATATCTGAGCTTATCTCCTCGGGGTGAAACCAAAACTACCCCAGCACCAGAACCATTTAACATCTTAGAGCCATCAAAGAACATGGTCCAATGCTCCAAGTGAACTTGAGTCGGCTGCTGCTGTTCAATCCACTCGGCAAGGAAATCTGCTATAGCCTGGGACTTAATGACTTTCTTTGCCTCAAATTTGATATCAAGGGGAAGGAGTTCAATCGCCCATTTAGCCACTCGACTAGTTGCATCTCTGTTGTGCAGAATCTCTGACCATGGTGCGTCGCTGACAACTGTAATGTCATGATCAGAGAAATAATGGGCAACCTTCTTCATGGTCATGTAGATCCCATATACGAGCTTCTGATAATGAGGATATCTTTGCTTCGATGGGGTCAAAACTTCAGAGAGATAATATACTGGGCGCTGAACTTTGAAGGTTTTCCCTTCTTCTTCCCGCTCGACCGTAAGTACTGTACTGACGACTTGTCCTATGGCTGCAATATAAAGCAACTGAGGCTCTTTGCTGATTGGAGCAGCAAGCACCGGCTGGGTGGAGAGCAGAGTTTTTAACTCGGCAAACGCTGCATCAGCTTCTGGAGTCCACTCGAACTTGTCTGCCTTCTTCATCAGTCGGTAAAGGGGCAACACCTTTTCACCGAGGCGAGAGATGAATCGACTTAACGCGGTCAAGCATCCAGTAAGCTTCTGGACATCGTGCACACGCACGGGACGTTTCATTCGGAGTATGGTGCCAACTTTTTCTGGGTTAGCATCGATTCCTCATTCGGAAACGAGAAAACCGAGTAACTTCCCGCCAGGTACTCCGAATGTGCACTTTGAAGGATTGAGCTTGATATCATACCTCCTGAGATTGGCAAATGTTTCAGCTAAGTCAGTTAACAGGTCAGAACCCTTTCGCAACTTGACCACGATATCATCCATGTATGCTTCCACATTCCGACTGATTTGAGTGAGTAAACACTTTTGAATCATTCTCATGAATGTGGCTCCGGCATTCTTGAGGCCGAATGGCATGGTGATATAGCAGAAGCACCCGAATGGGGTGATGAAAGCTGTTTTGATTTCGTCGGGCCCATACAGACTGATCTGATGATACCCGGAATAAGCGTCTAGAAAAGACAATCTCTCGCACCCTGCGGTCGAGTCGACAATTTGGTCAATGCGAGGGAGAGGAAAATGATCTTTCGAGCAGGCCCGACTGATATGTTTGAAATCAATGCACATACGAAGTGAATTGTCCATTTTGGGAACCATAACAACATTGGCGAGCCACTCGGAGTGGTATATCTCTCGGATGAACTCTGCTGCAAGGAGTCGAGCCACCTCTTCGCCAATGGCCTTTTTCTTCTGAACGGCGGACCGTCGAAGATGTTCTTTAGCAGGTTTTGCCTTTGAATCGACTCTAAGGCGATGCTCAGCCAGTCCCCTGGGAACACCTGGCATGTCAGCTGGCTTCCATGCGAAGATGTCCCAGTTCTCACGGAGGAACTGGATGAGCGCTTCTTCCTATTTAGAGTCGAGTGTAGTGGAAATATGGGTCGGAGCTGCATTGGGATCAGTCGGGTGGATGTGAACTGGCTTCGTCTCACCGGACGACTGAAATGCTGACTCTGTGGCGGGCTTCTTGGCCCGCTGTAAATCACTCGGATCTGCATTCTTCTTGTATTCCTCGAGCTCTATCACTGTTATCTGGTCATCCGCAATCTTTGAGCCTTTCTGGAAACACTCTTCTGCTTTCTTCCGGTTACCAGTGACGGTGATCACGCCTTTGGGGCCAGGCATCTTTAACTTGAGGTACACATAACATGGTCGAGCCATGAAGCGGGCGTAGGCTGGTCTTCCCAAGATAGCGTGGTAGGCGCTCTGGAAATCCACGACTTCTAATGTCAGCTTATCTTTGCGGAAATGCTTCGAGTCGCCGAACACCACATCTAGAGCTATTTGGCCGAGTGACTTAGCCTTCTTTCCTGGGATGACTCCGTGAAAACTCATATTACTAGAGCTGAGCCTGGACATCGGAATGCCCATTCCCTTGAGCGTCTCTGCATACAGTATGTTCAACCCGCTGCCGCCATCCATCAATACCTTCGTCAGTCGAGTGCCTTCGACGACCGGGTCGACCACCAGTGCTTGCCTCCCAGGGGTGGCAATATGAGTAGGATGGTCCGACTGGTCGAAAGTAATGGGAGTTTGCGACCATCTCAGATAGTTTGGTGTCGCCGGTGCGACCATATTGACTTCTCGGTTGATCACTTTCAGTCGACTTTTGCTCTCTACATCAGCAAAAATCATCAGAGTGGAGTTGACATGAGGGTACTCTCCATCACTGTCCTGCTTGTCCTCAGCCTTGTCTGACTCCTTCTCTTTGTCCTTTGGTTGTTTCCCTTGGAACTGCTGGATTAAGAGCCGGCACTGGCGAGTGGTATGCTTTGGGTAGATGAAGTTACCCTCTTCGTCTTTCTTCGTGTGGATATGACATGGCAGGTCCATCACATCATTACCCTCCTTGTCTTTTACCTTCTTGGGGTTCCAAGATCCTTTGGGCTTCCCTTTAAATTTGCCCTGTGTCACGGCTAGAGCCTCTCCAGGAGCTGCTGGCTCGGCCTTCTGTTTTTGCTTCCGACTGGAGTTTCCTTTATCTGACTGACTCGGCTTGTACTTGCCGCTCCGGAGTCGGTCCTCTTCTTCGCCGTTGGCGTACTTGGTGGCTATTTCCATCATCCGACTCAGGGTCATGTCTCCAGTTCGACCAAACTTCAGGCTCAACTCTCTGTTCTTGACGCCCTCTTTGAAGGCGCAAACCGCTTGATGGTCCGACACATTCTCTACAGTGTGATGCAAAGTGATCCACCACTGGATGTAATCCCTCAGTGTTTCAGTCGACTTTTGTACACAAACTTGTAGCTCAGTCAGTCCAGCAGGTCGCTTGCAAGTTCCCTCAAACGTCCTGACGAACACTCGAGAAAGATCTTCCCAGGTGTAAATGCTTCTGGGAGCTAACTGATTCAACCATGCCCTGGCTGAACCCCCTAGCATAAGTGGCAAATGTTTCATGGCCACCTCATCATTACCGCCACCAATCTGAACAGCCACTCGATAGTCTTCGAGCCAAGTTTCAGGCTTAGACTCTCCGGTGAACTTATTCACCCCAGTTGCCAACCTGAAGTTGGGGGGTATCACTGCGGTTCTGATCGCTCTGCTCAAACATTCTGGACCTGAAACGTGGACTCGGCTGCTTGTGGGCACATCTCTGTCATGAACACCTCTATGAGCTCTGTTTCGGTCGACCAAACCTTGCACGATGATGGATCTCGCGTCAAAGCCTCGCTCTCTGGGGTCGACTGGAGCTCTCCGCTCAACACTGAGCTGGCGTCTGTCATCTTGCTGCCGGTGGGCATTTTACCCACTTCTCGGAGGAGGAGTGGGCACTCGACGCCTGTCATCACGATCAAATCGATCATCATAGTGGTCCCGCCGGCCTTCACGTCCCATGCGCCTCGGAGGCGACCTTGGACTGTGAGCCGACTGAACAGTATTCGCAGCGACAGATCGACTGTGAATCCTGTTACATGACTGTGACACAGCTGAATTCTGATCTCCTGCTGCCCGGAGCAAATCTCTGATCTGCATCAAGCCTCTTCCAGCCTCTGACTGAGAGGGCTGAATTGACTCCGCTATGCAGGCTGCAGCTGCCAAATTCTGAATTGGGGTTTGATATACCTGAGTAGGTTGCGGAAAGAGCTGACGTCGATTGGAGTTAGTCGCTCGTTGACGCGCACGCTCGTCGAGTGCTCGCTGAAGGTTCTCAAGTCGAGTGCGTTCAGCCAGGTTGGCTAAACGCGCCTCTTCCAGGGCACGAGCCTCAGGAGTTTCTCCTGCAATGGGAGTATGCAGGGCATCCATGTTCCGGCGGCGAAGTTTTTCCCTCTGCTGGGAAGTGAGCGGCTTGGGTTGGTACTCTTCATGGGCTTGAGCAGGGTTGTCCTCGTCGACCATCCCGTCGCCACGGGGGAAACCGGGAGGACTACGGGGCCCGTCGACCATCAGGACCTCCGCCGCCGGATCACTGCTATCGCACTCGAATGCAGTCTCTACGGAGCCAGTCGACAGGTCGAACAGGCCGTAGAGAGATTCATCGGGCTCAATCGCCGCGACTTGGGTGGTGGCCGTTTGGCGAGCCACTGCGTGTCTCACCCATCGCTGGAGACTCGACCGACCGAAGCGCTTGCGCTGGCGGGAGACAAGGAGGGAGGACGGCGCAGGAGTCGACCGGTATGGGGTCGACGGCTGCCGCAGCAAGACGCCGCGGACACACGCCCGAAAGTGCGTCGCCCCACGGACGGGGAGCGTGTCGATGTCGAGTGGTGCCTCCTGGAGCCAAGCGGAGTCGTCGGCGACGAAAGTGAGCGCACCGAGACGGATCTCGTGGCCCTCGACCAGAGCTCCACCGGAAACCATGATGAAGGCGATCGGACAAATTGCAACTTCTCCAAAAAAGTCGCTAAGACACCTGCCCCACGGTGGGCGCCAACTGTCGTGGTTCTAAGTCTGACAGTAGAATGGGGGGTAAGTATGGAAAGGCAAGGACCTAGCTATGGAGTAGTTGTACACACGGGTGTTTAGCGAGTTCAGGCCCTTCTCTGAGGAAGTAACAGCCCTACGTCTTGGAGCCCAGAGGCGGTCGACTGATCTCTGTGTATATGAGTTACAGGGGTGCGAACCCTTCTACCAGGGGAGGGGGGTGGCTTATATAGAGGACGCCAGGACCCCAGCCAGCCCACGTAGAGGAGGGTTAAAGTACATTAAGGCTGGGCGTTACTGGTAACGCCCTACATAAAGTGTCCTCATGACCATTAAGACTATTCAATTACAGACCATTTGGATGCAGAGTAGATCCTGAACTTCTGATGGTCGAGTGCATCTTCATGGTCGAGTGTCTTCTAGCCAGTCGAGTGGAGTCTCCCTTGGTCGAGTGGAACTTCTCTTGGTCGACTGGAAGGTAGCTTCGTATGATGATGTCCTTGGGCATGGTATCCTAGATAGGTCCATTACCCTACCCTAGGTACATAACCTCATCACATGGTATAGTTGGTACTCCTGAATCTCCAAGTTTCTTAGGTATTCCACCCTTAAAAGTATAATTAGCAAACATGGTGGAAATTTCAGCTTCTAGTATCTTTCTTTTATTTGTGATGATATCCTTCATGTATTTAGCATAAGGGTTTATTTTAAGCATATCAGTTAAGCGAATACATAAGAAGATAGGTCTAATCATTTCGACAAAGCGCTCAAAATCCTCATCATCCTTTTTCTTGGATGGCTTAGGAGGAAAAGGCATGGGTTTCTGAACCCATGGTTCTCTTTCTTTACCGTGCTTCCTAGCAACAAAGTCTCTCTTATCATAACGTTGATTCTTTGATTGTGGGTTATCAAGATCAACAGCAGGTTCAATCTCTACATCATTATTATTGCTAGGTTGAGCATCAACATGAACATTATCATTAACATTATCACTAGGTTCATGCTCATCACTTGATTGTGTTTCAACATCAGAAATAGAAATATCATTGGGATTCTCTGGTGTGTCTATAACAGGTTCACTAGAAGCTTGCAAAGTCCTATCATTTTTCTTTTTCTTCTTTTTAGAGGGACTAGGTGCATCTAAATTATTTCTCTGAGAATCTTGCTCAATTCTCTTAGGGTGGCCTTCAGGATACAAAGGTTCCTGAGTCATTTTACCGGTTCTAGTAGCCACTCTAACAGCAAAATCATGTTTATTATTTAATTCATCGAGCAAATCACTTTGAGCTTTAAGTACTTGTTATGTTTGAGTGGTAACCATAGAAGCATATTTACTAATGAGTTTAAGTTCACCTTTAACTCTAGCCATATAATCACTCAAATGTCCAATCATGTAAGCATTACTCTTTAATTCTCTACCAACATAAGCATTGAAATTTTCTTGTCTAGCCATAAAGTCATCAAGTTCATCCAAGCATTGTCTAGCAAACTTAGTAGACGTGATTTCAACTTTATCATATCTATAGAGAGAATTTACCTTTACTACCTGTGTCGGGTTATCAAGACCATGTGCTTCTTCAATAGGTGGTATATTAAGACCATGTATTTCTTCAACATGAGGTAAATTCTTAACATCTTCAGCTTTAATACCTTTTTCTTTCATAGATTTCTTTGCCTCTTGCATATCTTCAGGACTGAGAAATAGAACACCTCTCTTCTTCGGAGTAGGTTTAGGAATTGGCTCAGGAGTTGGCTCAACTGGCTCAGGAATTGGCTCAGGAAGAGCCCAGTTATTTTCATTAGTCAACATATTGTTTAATAGCAATTCAGCTTGATCGACTGTTCTTTCCCTGAAAACACAACCAGCACAACTATCCAAGTGGTCCTTGGAAGCATCAGTTAGTCCATTATAAAAGATATCAAGTATTTCATTTTTCTTAAGAGGATGATCAGGCAAAGCATTAAGTAATCGGAGAAGCATCCCCAAGCTTGTGGGAGACTCTCTTCTTCAATTTACACAAAATTATATATTTCCCGCAAGGTAGCTTGTTTCTTTTGAGCAGGGAAATATTTAGCAAAGAAGTAATAAATCATATCCTGGGGACTACGCACACAACCAGGATCAAGAGAATTAAACCAAGTTTTAGCATCACCCTTTAATGAGAATGGAAATATCTTAAGGATATAGTAGTAGCGAGATTTCTCATCATTAGTGAACAGGGTGGCTATATCATTCAATTTAGTAAGATGTGCCACAGCAGTTTCAGATTCATTGCAATAAAAAGGATCAGATTCAACCAAAGTAATTATCTCAGGATCGACAGAGAATTCATAATCCTTATCAGTAATAAAGATAGGTGAAGTAGCAAAATCAGGGTCATATTTCATTCTAGCATTTAGATATTTCTGTTTCCATTTAGCTAGTAACTTCTTAAGATCAGATCTATCATTCCAAGCAAGAATAGCTCTAGTAGTTTCTTCATCCAATAACATAACCCTCAGGAACAACAGGTAATTCATACATAGGGGGAGAACCTTCATCATCACTATCTTCAATAGTTTCATCTTCAATAATTTCATTCACTCTAACCCTAGCAAGTTATTCATCTTGAAATTCACCTAATGGCAAAGTAGTATCAAGCAGAGAAGTAGTTTCATCATAAGCATCATGCATAGCAGAAGTGGCATCATCAATAACATTCGACATATCAGAATTAATAGCAGAAGCAGGTTTAGGTGACGCAAGCTTACTCAAAACAGAAGGAGAATCTAGTGCAGATCAAGATGGCAGTTCCTTACCTCCCCTCGTAGTTGAGGGAAAAATCTTAGTTCTTTCATCATTCAAGTTCCTCATAGTGATCAGTAGATATAAATCCCAAGTGACTCAAAGAATAGATCTATGCTCCCCGGCAACGGCGCCAGAAAATAGTCTTGATAACCCACAAGTATAGGGGATCGCAACAGTTTTCGAGGGTAGAGTATTCAACCCAAATTTATTGATTCGACACAAGGGGAGCCAAAGAATATTCTCAAGTATTAGCAGTTGAGTTGTCAGTTCAACCACACCTGGATAACTTAGTATCTGCAGCAAAGTATTTAGTAGCGAAGTAGTATGGAAGTAGCAGTAACAATGATAAAAGTAATGATAGCAGTTTTGTAGCAATTGTAACAGTAGCAACAGTAAAGTAAATAAGCAAAACACAATATGTGAAAAGATCGTTGGCATTGGATCAGTGATGGATAATTATGTCGGATGCGATTCCTCATGTAATAGTTATAACATAGGGTGACACAGAACTAGCGGATTAGCGAAGAACAAAAGGAGGAAGAGCGGATTAGCTACCTGTGCCCACCTTCTAATGAGAGTAACTCTTGAACTCATGCATTATTTAATTCCCCTTCGTGCTTACCGAAGGATGATTGCTATGATGATTGTTATGATCCCGTTGATTCTTTTGAAATATCCCTTTTTGATGATGCTTGCTATGCTTGTGGCCAAGATGCCAATATGAATGATGCTTATGGAGATGAACTTGCTATAGTTCCTTATGTTAAACATGAAATTGTTGCTATTGCACCCACGCATGATAGTCCTATTATCTTTTTGAATTCTCCAACCTACACTATATCGGAGAAGTTTGTGGTTATTAAGGATTATATTGATGGGTTGTGTTTTACTACTACACATGATGGTTTTGATAGATATAATATGCATGTGCTTGCTGCTCTTACTTGAAATTATTATGAGAGAGGAACTATATCTCCACATCTCTATTTTTCCAATATGATAGAATTGCAAGAAACTACTTATACTATGCATTGGCCTTTACTATGTGTGCATGAATTGTTCTTTTATGACATGCCGATCCATAGGAAGAGAGTTAGACTTCGTTGTTGCATGATATATGTTACTTTGTGCCCACTACTAAATTACAAATCATTGTTAATTAAAATTGGCTTTGATATACCTTGGGATCCGGGTGGATTCATTACTTGAGCACTATATGCCTAGCTTAATGGCTTTAAAGAAAGCGCTGCCAAGGAGACAATCCGAAAGTTTTAGAGAGTCATTTATTTCTGTTGAGTACTTTTATATAGTCTAAAAAAATAAAAAAAATAAAGAGGGGAACCCAAAACTTTTCAAAAAGGAAAGTGAAAGTGAGAGAGACAAGCATTGTTGAAGTGGGGGAGCTCCTTGAACTTTGTTCATGCTCACGGAAACTTTGTGAATCTTAATTACAGAAACTTTTCATTAAACATAATTATCCCCTTGTACAATTCCATTGTATTATAAAGATAATGTGCTAAGGTTTGCCTTTAGGATGTTTACAATGCTTGTTGGTTTGTACGGTGCAGGACAGAAACTTTGGCTGTAGTGCGCAATTTTACATTTTTTACTGGAACGCCAAACGGTTCTGTGTCTTTCTGCACAGTCTTTCTGTACAAATTTTTTATTTTTCCTAATTTTGTTAGAATTTTTGGGGTACCATAAGTGTGGTGAATATTCAGATTGCTACAGACTGTTCTGTTTTTGACAGATTCTGTTTTTGATGCATAGTTTGCTTGTTTCGGTGAAACTATCAATTTCTATCAGTGGATTAAGCCATGGAAAAGCTATATTATAGTAGACGCAATGCAAAAGTAAAGTATGAATTGGTTTGCAACACTACCTAGAGTAGTGATTTGCTTTATTATACTAACGGATCTTACCAAGTTTTCTGTTGAAGTTTTGTGTGGATGAAGTGTTTGATCGAGGAGGTCTCGATATGAGGGAAAGGAAGAGAGGCAAGAGCTCAAGCTTGGGGATGCCCGATGCACCCCAAGTAAATATTCAAGGAGACTCAAGCGTCTAAGCTTGGGGATGACCCGGAAGGCATCCCCTCTTTCTTCAACAAGTATCGGTATGTTTTCATATTCGTTTCGTTTATGCGATATGTGCAAGTCTTGGAGCGTCTTTTGCATTTAGTTTTCACTTTTATTTATACACCATGCTGGTATGAGATAGTTCTTGGTTGATTTATAGAATGCTCATTGCACTTAACTTAAATATTTTGAGTATGGCTTTATAGAATGCTTCATGTGCTTCACTTATATCATTTGAAGTTTGGATTGCCTATTTCTCTTCACATAGAAAACTGCCATTTTTAGAATGCTCTTTTTCTTCACTTATATTTGTTGGAGCATGGGCATATCTTTTGTAAAAATAATTAAACTCTCTTGCTTCAATTATATCTATTTATAGAGATGACAGGAATTGGTCAATCACATGGTTAGTCATAAAATCCTACATAAACTTGTAGATCGCTGAATATGATATGTTTGATTCCTTGCAATAGTTTTGTGATATAAAGATGGTGATATTAGAGTCATGCTAGTGGGTAGTTGTGGATTGTAGAAACACTTGTTTTGAGGTTTGCAAGTCCCGTAGCATGCACGTATGGTAACCGTTGTGTGACAAATTTGAAGCATGGGTTGTTTCTTTGATTGTATTCCTTATGAGTGGTGGTCGGGGACGAGCGATGGTCTTTTCCTACCAATCTATCCCCCTAGGGGCATGCATAGTAGTACTTTGCTTCGAGGGCTAATAAACTTTTGCAATAAGTATATGAGTTCTTTATGACTAATGTGAGTCCATGGATTATACACACTTTTACCTTTCCATCATTGCTAGCCTCTTCAGTACCGTGCATTGCCCTTTCTCACCTCGAGAGTTGGTGCAAACTTCGCCGGTGCATCCAAACCCCGTGATATGATACGCTCTATCACACATAAGCCTCCTTATATCTTCCTCAAAATAGCCACCATACCTACCTATTATGGCATTTCCATAGTCATTCCGAGATATATTGCCATGCAACTTCCATCACCATCATATACATGACTTGAGCATTCATTGTCATATTGCTTTGCATGATCGTAAGATAGCTAGCATGATGTTTTCATGGCTTGTCCGTTTTTGGATGTCATTGCTATGCTAGATCATTGCACATCCCGGTACACCTCCGGAAGCATTCATATAGAGTCATATATTTGTTCTAATATTGAGCTGTAATATTAAGTTGTAAGTAAATAAAAGTGTGTTGATCATCATTATAGAGCATTGCCCCATGAAAAAAGAGAGGCCAAAGAAGCCTAAATAAAAAAAGGGGGCCAAAGAAGCCCATCCAAAAAAAGAAAAAAAAGTAAAGGGGCAATGGTACTATCCTTTTACCACACTTGTGTTTCAGTGTAGCACCATGTTCTTCATATAGAGAGTCTCCTATGTTATCACTTTCATATACTAGTGGGAATTTTTCATTATAGAACTTGGCTTGTATATTCCAACGATGGGCTTCCTCAAATGCCCTAGGTCTTCATGAGCAAGCAAGTTGGATGCACACCCACTTAGTTTCAGTTTGAGCTTTCATACAATTATAGCTCTTAGTGCATCCGTTGCATGGCAATCCCTACCCCACGCATTGACATCAATTGATGGGCATCTCCATAGCCCGTTGATTAGCCGCGTCGATATGAGACTTTCTCCCTTTTTGTCTTCTCCACATAAACCCCCACCATCATATTCTATACCACCTATAGTGCTATATCCATGGCTTGTGCTCATGTATTGCGTGAGGGTTGAAAAGGCTGAAGCGCGTTAAAAAGTATGAACCAATTGCTCGGCTTGTCATCGGGGTTGTGCATGATGGGAGCATTTTGTGTGACGAAAATGAAGCATGGCCAAACTATATGATTTTGTAGGGATAAGCTTGCTTTCGCCATGTTGTTTTGAAAAGACATGATTGCTTTATTAGTATGCTCGAAGTATTATCGTTTTTACGTCAAATGATAGACTATTGCTTTGAATCACTCGTGTCTTAATATTCATGCCATGATTAGACATATGATCAAGATTATGCTAGGTAGCATTCCACATCAAAAATTATCTTTTTATCATTTACCTACTCGAGGACGAGCAGGAATTAAGATTGGGGATGCTGATACGTCTCCGTCGTATCTATAATTTTTGATTGTTCCATGCCAATATTATTCAACTTTCATATACTTTTGGCAACTTTTTATACTATTTTGGGGACTAACATATTGATCCAGCGCCCAGTGCCAGTTCCTATTTGTTGCATGACCCAATATCAAACGGAGTCCAAACAGGATAAAAGGGATGGAGAATTATTTTGGAATATTTATGATTTTTGGGAAGAAAAATCAACAAGAGATGGTTCCCGAGGGGGCCACGAGGCAAGGCGGCGCGCCCCAGGGGGGCAGACGCACCATGGAACCTCGTGGGCACCCCGTAAGGCGGTTGACACTCTTCTTTTGCCGCAAGAAAGCTAATTTTATGAGAAAAATCTGGATGAAAGATTCAACCCAATCGGAGTTATGGATCTCTAGATATAAAAGAAACGGTGAAAGGGCAGAATCTGAGAACGTAGAAATAGAGAGAGACAGAGAAATAGATCCAATCTCGGAGGGGCTCTCGCCCCTCCCACGCCATGGGAGCCAAGGACCAGAGGGGAAACCCTTCTCCCATCTAGGGAGGAGGTCAAGGAAGAAGAAGAAAAGGGGGGCTCTCTCCCCCTTGCTTCCGGTGGCGTCGGAGCGCTGCCTGGGACCATCATCATCACCGCGATCTTCACCAACACCTCTGCCATCTTCACCAACATCTCCATCAACTTCTCCCATCTATATTCAGCGGTCCACTCTCCCGCAACCCGTTGTACCCTCTACTTGAACATGGTGCTTTATGCTTCATATTATTATCCAATGATGTGTTGCCATCCTATGATGTCTGAGTATATTTTCATTGTCCTACCAGTGATTGATGAATTGCTATGATTAGTTTGAATTGCATGTTTTATTATTGGTGTTGTCCTATTGTGCCCTCCATGTCGCGCAAGCATGAGGGATTCCCGCTGTCGGGTTTGTAATATGTTCATGATTTGCTTATGGCGGGTGGCGTGAGTGACAGAAGCACAGACCCGAGTCAGTAGGTTGTTTGCGTATGGGATAAAGGGGACTTGATACTTTAATGCTATGGTTAGGTTTTACCTTAATGATCTTTAGTAGTTGTGGATGCTTGCTAGAGTTCCAATCGTAAGTGCATATGATCCAAGAAGAGAAAGTATGTTAGCTTATGCCTCTCCCTCAAATAGAATTGCAATAGTGATTAACGGTCTAGTAAAGTAGTCAATTGCTTAGGGGCAATTTCACAACTCCTGCCACCACTTTTCCACACTCGCTATATTTACTTTATTGTTTCTTTATCTAAACAGCCCTTACTTTATATTTACGTGCTTTTTATTATCTTGCAAGCCTATCCAACAACACCTACAAAGTACTTCAAGTTTCATACTTGTTCTAGGTAAAGCGAACACTAAGCGTGCGTAGAGTCGTATCAGTGGCAGATAGGACTTGAGAGAATATTTGTTCTACCTTTAGCTCCTCGTTGGGTTCGACACTCTTACTTATCGAAAGAGGCTACAATTATCCCCTACACTTGTGTGTTATCAATCAGCCATTTGCAAAGATATTTCAGTAGGTGTCAACTTATTCAATTCAAGCCTATGATATAAAGAGAGAAGCATAACACTAACACCGGCTCCAAGATCACATAAAGCAGTTTTAACATAGTTTCTTTTAATGGAGCATGGTATAGTTGGTACTCCTGGATCTCAAAGTTTCTTAGGTATACTACCCTTAAAAGTGTAATTAGCAAGCATGGTGGAAATTTCAGCTTCCGGTATCTTTCTTTTATTTGTATAATATCTTTCATGTACTTAGCATAAGGGTTTACTTTAAACATATCAGTTAAGCGCATACATAAGAAGATAGGTCTAATCATTTCAGCAAAGCGCTCCAAATCCTCATCATCCTTTTTCTTGGATGGCTTATAAGGAAAAGGCATGGGTTTCTGAACCCATGGTTCTCTTTCTTTACCGTGCTTCCCAGCAACAAAGTCTCTCTTATCATAACGTTGATTCTTTGATTGCGGGTTATCAAGATCAACAGCAGGTTCAATCTCTACATCATTATTATTGCTAGGTTGAGCATCAACACGAACATTATCATTAACATTATCACTAGGTTCATCTTCATCACCAGATTGTGTTTCAGCATCAGAAATAGACATATCATTGGGATTCTCAGGTGTGTCTACAAGAGGTTCACTAGAAGCATGCAAAGTCCTATCATTTTTCTTTTTCTTCTTTTTAGAAGGACTAGGTGCATCTAAATTATTCCTCTAAGAATCTTGCTCAATGCTCTTAGGATGGCCTTAAGGATACATAGGTTCCTGATTCATTCTACCAGTTCTAGTAGCCACTCTAACAGCAAAATCATGTTTATTATTTAATTCATCGAGCAAATCACTTTGAGCTTTAAGTACTTGTTCTGCTTTAGTGGTAACCATAGAAGCATATTTACTAATGAGTTTAAGTTCACCTTTAACTCTAGCCATATAATCACTCAAATGTCCAATCATGTAAGCATTACTCTTTAATTCTATACCAACATAAGCATTGAAATTTTCTTGTCTAGCCATAAAGTCATCAAATTCATCCAAGCATTGGCTAGCAAACTTAGTAGACGTGATTTCAACTTTATCATATCTGTAGAGAGAATTTACCTTTACTACCTATGTCGGGTTATCAAGACCATGTGTTTCTTCAATAGGTGGTATATTAAGACCATGTATTTCTTCAACATGAGGTAAGTTCTTAACATCTTCAGCTTTAATACCTTTTTCTTTCATAGATTTCTTTGCCTCTTGCATATCTTCAGGACTGAGAAATAGAACACCTCTCTTCTTCGGAGTAGGTTTAGGAATTGGCTCAGGAGTTGGCTCAACTGGCTCAGGAATTGGCTCAGGAAGAGCCCAGTTATTTTCATTAGTCAACATATTGTTTAATAGCAATTCAGCTTGATCGACTGTTCTTTCCCTGAAAACACAACCAGCACAACTATCCAAGTGGTCCTCGGAAGAATCAGTTAGTCCATTATAAAAGATATCAAGTATTTCATTTTTCTTAAGAGGATGATCAGGCAAAGCATTAAGTAAGCGGAGAAGCATCCCCCAAGCTTGTGGGAGACTCTCTTCTTCAATTTACACAAAATTATATATTTCATGCAAGGTAGCTTGTTTCTTTTGAGCAGGGAAATATTTAGCAAAGAAGTAATAAATCATATCCTGGGGACTACGCACACAACCAGGATCAAGAGAATTAAACCAAGTTTTAGCATCACCCTTTAATGAGAATGGAAATATCTTAAGGATATAGTAGTAGCGAGATTTCTCATCATTAGTAAACAGGGTGGCTATATCATTCAATTTAGTAAGATGTGCCACAGCAGTTTCAGATTCATTGCAATAAAAAGGATCAGATTCAACCAAAGTAATTATCTCAGGATCGACAGAGAATTCATAATCCTTATTAGTAATAAAGATAGGTGAAGTAGCAAAATCAAGGTCATATTTCATTCTAGCATTTAGATATTTCTGTTTCCATTTAGCTAGTAACTTCTTAAGATTAGATCTATCATTCCAAGCAAGAATAGCTCTTGTAGTTTCTTCATCCATAACATAACCCTCAGGAACAACAGGTAATTCATACATAGGGGGAGAACCTTCATCATCACTATCTTCAATAGTTTCATCTTCAATAATTTCATTCACTCTAACCCTAGCAAGTTATTCATCTTGAAATTCACCTAATGGCAAAGTAGTATCAAGCAGAGAAGTAGTTTCATCATAAGCATCATGCATAGCAGAAGTGGCATCATCAATAACATTCGACATATCAGAATTAATAGCAGAAGCAGGTTTAGGTGACGCAAGCTTACTCAAAACAGAAGGAGAATCTAGTGTAGATCAAGATGGCAGTTCCTTACCTCCCCTCGTAGTTGAGGGAAAAATCTTAGTTCTTTCGTCTTTCAAGTTCCTCATAGTGATCAGTAGATATAAATCCCAAGTGACTCAAAGAATAGATCTATGCTCCCCGGCAATGGCGCCAGAAAATAGTCTTGATAACCCACAAGTATAGGAGATCGCAACACTTTTCGAGGGTAGAGTATTCAACCCAAATTTATTGATTCGACACAAGGGGAGCCAAAGAATATTCTCAAGTATTAGCAGTTGAGTTGTCAGTTCAACCACACCTGGATAACTTAGTATCTGCAGCAAAGTATTTAGTAGCGAAGTAGTATGGAAGTAGCGGTAACAATGATAAAAGTAATGATAGCAGTTTTGTAGCAATTGTAACAGTAGCAACGGTAAAGTAAATAAGCAAAACACAATATGTGAAAAGCTCGTAGGCATTGGATCAGTGATGGATAATTATGTCGGATGCGATTCCTCATGTAATAGTTATAACATAGGGTGACACAGAACTAGCTCCAGTTCATCAATGTAATGTAGGCATGTATTCCGAATATAGTCATACGTGCTTATGGAAAAGAACTTGCATGACATCTTTTGTCCTACCCTCCCGTGGCAGCGGGGTCCTAATGGAAACTAAGGGATATTAATGCCTCCTTTTAATAGAGAACCGGACCAAAGCATTAACACATAGTGAATACATGAACTCCTCAAACTACAGTCTTCACCGAGAAGTATCCCGATTATTGTCACTTCGGGGTTGTCGGATCATAATACATAATAGGTGACTATAGACTTGCAAGATAGGATCAAGAACTCACATATATTCATGAAAATATAATAGGTTCAGATCTTAAATCATGGCACTCGGGCCCTAGTGACAAGCATTAAGCATAGGAAAGTCATAGCAACATCAATCTTAGAACATAGTGGATACTAGGGATCAAACCCTAACAAAACTAACTTGGCTACATGGTAAATCTCATCCAACCCATCACCGTCTAGCAAGCCTACGATGGAACTACTCACGCACGACGGTGAGCATCATGAAATTGGTGATGGAGGATGGTTGATGATGACGACAGCGACGAATCCCCCTCTCCGGAGCCCCGAACGGACTCCAGATCAGCCCTCCCGAGAGAGATTAGGGCTTGGTGGCGGCTCCATATCGTAAAATGTGATGAAACTTTCTCTCTGATTTTTTTCTCCATGAAAGCAAATATATGGAGTTGGAGTTGAGGTCGGTGGACGTCCAGGGGGCCCATGAGGCAGGGGCGCGCCTAGGGGGAGGGGGCGCCCCCCACCCTCGTGGGCAAGGTGTGGGCCCCCTGACGCTATTTCTTTCGCCAGTATTTTTTATTAATTCTGAAAAGTTGCTCCATGGATTTTCAGGTCATTCCGAGAACTTTTATTTCTGCACAAAAATAACACCATGGCAGTTCTGCTGAAAACACCATCAGTCCGGGTTAGCTCCATTCATATCATGCAAGTTAGAGTCCAAAACACGGGCAAAAGTGTTTCGAAAAGTATATACGACGGAGACGTATCATCGCTTCTGATGTTTTCAGGGTACGGGAGTATATATAGGAGGAAGAAGTAGGTCGGTTGACGCTCGAGGGGCCCACGAGGGTGGGGGGCGCGCCGGGCACCCTCATGGCCGCCTCGTTTGTTGCTTGACGTCCACTCCAAGTCTCCTGGTTGGCATTTGTTCCAAAAAGAACGCTCCCGAAGGTTTCATCCCGTTTGGACTCCGTTTGATATTCCTTTTCTTCGAAACACTGAAATAGGCAAAAAAACAGCAATTCGGGCTGGGCCTCCGGTTATTAGGTTAGTCCAAAAAATGATATAAAAGTGTAGAGTAAAGCCCATAGACATCCAAAACGGGTAATATAATAGCATGGACAATCAAAAATTATAGATACGTTGGAGACGTATCAAGCATCCCCAAGCTTAATTCTTGCTCGTCCTCGAGTAGGTAAATGATAAAAACAGAATTTTTGATATGGAATGCTACCTAGCATAATTCTTAATGTAATTTCCTTTATTGTGGCATGAATGTTCAGATCCAAATGATTCAAAATAAAAGTTCATACTAACATAAGAAATAGTAATACTTCAAGCATACTAATAGAGCAATCATGTCTTCTCAAAATAACATGGCTAAAGAAAGTTATCCCTACAAAATCATATAGTGTGGCTATGCTCTATCTTCATCACACAAAGTATTTAATCATGCACTACCCCGATGACAAGCCAAGCAATTGTTTCATACTTTAGTAATCCCAAACTTCTTCAACTTTTTACGCAATACACGAGCGTGAGCCATGGACATAGAACTATATGTGGAATAGAATGGTGGTTGTGGAGAAGACAAAAAAGGAGAAGATAGTCTCACATCAACTAGGCGTATCAACGGGCTATGGAGATGCCCATTAATAGATATCAATGTGAGTGAGTAGGGATTTCCATGCAACGGATGCACTAGAGCTATAAATGTACAAAAGCTCAATAAAAGAAACTAAGTGGGTGTGCATCCAACTTGCTTGCTCACGAAGACCTAGGGCATTTTGACGAAGCCCATCATTGGAATATACAAGCCAAGTTCTATAATGAAAAATTATCACTAGTATATGAAAGTGACAACATAGGAGACTCTCTATCATGAAGATCATGGTGCTACTTTGAAGCACAAGTGTGGTAAAATGATAGTAGCATTGTCCCTTCTCTCTTTTTCTCTCATTTTTTTATTTGGCCTTTCTCTCCTTTTTTCAAGTCCGAAGTCTCATCCCGACTTGTGGGGGAATCATAGTCTCCACCATCCTTTCCTCACTTGGGACAGTGCTCTAATAATGAAGATCATCACACTTTTATTTACTTACAACTCAAGATTACAACTCGATACTAAGAACAAAATATGACTCTATATGAATGCCTCCGGCGGTGTACCGGGATATGCAATGAATCAAGAGTGACATGTATGGAATTATGAAGGTGGCCTTGCCACAAATACGATGTCAACTACATGATCATGCAAGAGCAATATGACAATGATGATGCGTGTCATAATAAAACAGTGGAAAGTTGCATGGCAATATATCTCGGAATGGCTATGGAAATCCATAATAGGTTGGTATGGTGGCTGTTTTGAGGAAGGTATATGGTGGGTGTATGGTACCGGCGAAAGTTGCGCGGCACAAGAGAGGCTAGCAATGGTGGAAGGGTGAGAGTGCGTATAATCCATGGACTCAACATTAGTCATAAAGAACTCATATACTTATTGCAAAAATCTACAAGCCATTGAAAACAAAGTACTACGCACATGCTTCTAGGGGGATAAATTGGTAGGAAAATACCATCGCTCGTCCCCGACCGCCACTCAGAAGGAAGACAATGAATAAATAAATTATGCTCCAACTTCATCACAAAGCGGTTCACCACACGTGCATGCTACGGGAATCACAAACTTCAACACAAGTATTCCTCAAATTCACAATTACCCAACTATCATGACTCTAATATCACCAACTCCATATCTCAAAACAATTATCAAGCATCAAATTGATCATAACATCCAATTCACTTCCTATGATAGTTTTTATTATACCCAACTTGGATGCTCATCATTCTAGGACCAACTTTATGATAATAGCAAATACCATGCTGTTCTAAAAGACTCTCAAAATAATATAAGTGAAGCATGAGAGACTAGCAATTTCTTCAAAATTAAGACACCACCGTGCTCTAAAAGATATAAGTGAAGCACTAAAAACTATCAAGCTCAAAAGATATAAGTGAAGCACATAGAGTATTCTAGCAAATTCTAATCAAATAGGCTTCTCCCAAAAGGTTTGTACATCAAGGATGATTGTGGTAAACTAAGTAGCTCGCATAAGTATCTCGGGGGGTATCTATGCCATCTTTGGCATTCAATTCATAAGTAGCTCGCATGATAGATTCATAAGGTAATTTAACTTTCTTCCTTGGAAAGTGTTCCATGCCTTTCCTTAATGGAAATTGGAATCTAATATTCCCTTCCTTCATATAAATAATTGCACCAATCGTTCTAAGGAAAGGTCTACAAAGAATAATAGGACATGAAAGATTGCAATCTATGTCAAGAACGATAAAATCTACAGGCACATAATTCCTATTTGCAACAATAAGAACATCATTGATCCTTCCCATAGGTTTCTTAATGGTGGAATCTGCAAGGTGCAAATTTAAAGAGCAATCATCAAAATCATGGAAACCTAGCACATCACATAAAGTTTTCGGAATCGTGGAAACACTAGCACCCAAATCACATAAAGCATAGCACTCATGATCTTTAATTTTAATCTTTATAGTAGGTTCCCACTCATCATAAAGTTTTCTAGGTATAGAAACTTCCAAATTAAGTTTTGCTCATAAGATTGCATCAAGGCATCAACAATGTGTTTGGTAAAAGCTTTATTTTGACTATAAGCATGAGGGGAATTCAACACGGATTGCAACAAGGAAATACAATCTATTAAAGAACAATTATCATAATTAAATTCCTTGAAATCCATAATAGTGGGTTCAATGCTATTTAAAGTCTTGACCTCTCCAATCCCACTTTTACCAAATTTAGCATCAAGATCTAAAAACTCCGAATTATTGGGACGCCTTTTAACTAAAGTTGACTCATCTCCAGTCCCATCATTATCAAGATTCATACTGCAAAACAAGGATTTAGTAGGGGATACATCAATAACTTTAAGATCTTCATCATTATTTTCATTGAAACTAGAAGAACACGCTTTTATAAATCAATCTTTCTTAGCACGCAATCTAGCGGTTCTTTCCTTGTACTCATCAATGGAAATTCTCATTGCTTTGAGAGACTCATTGATATCATGCTTAGGAGGAGTAGATCTAAGTTTCAAAGAATCAACATCAGGCGAAAGTCTATCAAGGTTCCTAGTGAAATCATCAACTTTGAGCAATTTTTCTTCAAACAAGGCATTAAAATTCTTTTGAGAGACCATAAATTCTTTTACACTATTCTCAAAATCAGAGGGCATCTTATTAAAATTACCATAAGAATTATTGTAGGAATTTCCATAATTATTAGAGGAATTACTAGGGAACGGTCTAGGGTTAAAGTTTCCTCTATAAGCATTGTTTCCAAAACTATTCCTACCAACAAAATTCACATCCATAGATTCATTATTATTCTCAATCAAAGTAGACAAAGGCATATCATTAGGATCAAGAGGAGCACTCTTAGTAGCAAACAATTTCATAAGTTCATCCATCTTTCCACTCAAAACATTAATTTTTTCTATAGCATGCACTTTTTTACTAGTAGATCTTTCGGTGTGCCATTGAGAATAATTAGCCATAATGTTATCAAGGATTTTAGTAGCTTCTCCTAAGGTGATTTCCATAAAAGTGCCTCCACGGCCGAATCTAAAAGATTTCTAGAAGCAAAATTCAATCCGGCATAAAAAATTTGTATGATCATCCATAAGTTCAAACCATGAGTAGGGCAATTGCGAATCATTAATTTCATTCTTTCCCAAGATTGGGCAACATGATCATGATCAAGTTGTTTCAAATTCATAATATCGTTCCTAAGAGAGATGATCTTAGCGGGAGGAAAATACTTAGAGATAAAAGCATCACTACTAGGGAAAAGCCTATACACAGAATCTTACCAACAGCGCTCCTCAAAATACGACGCTACTGCTATTTAGCAGCAGCGCGTGATAGCAAAACGCGCTGCTGAAAGGAAAATAGCAGTAGCGCATCCACCACAAACCGTGCTACTGCTCTAATTGCCATGACATCGCCCCCCCCCCTCCCGCTAGTTATAGCAGTAGCGCCCTATAATGAACCGCGCTACTGCTATGAAAGTTAGCAGCAGCGCGCTTCTAAGAAAACCGCTACTGCTAAGATCAGCCCACAAGTTTAGTCCCACCTCGCTCCGTGAACAGGGTGTTTACCACCTTAAATATGTTATTTCTGAAACTGTCACAACCAGTTGGTCTTCACTGAACTCTGTGTAAAATTTGTGGCCGCAATATGAGTCATCTCCGGTTCCTACCGGAGAGGACTCATATTGACAATTTAGATTGTACACAAAAAGATCATTGATGGCCAATGTGTTTTTGCATTGACGTACTTTTGTATAGTTACACGTAGCAGTAGCGGTTTATATGCAAAGCGCTACTGCTATTCAGATTAGCTGTAGCGCGTTTTGGCAAATGCGCTACAACTATCCCTACCTTATCCCCACGCGCACGACCGACCTCTCTCTCACTCACACTCTCACTCTCGCCCGCGTGCCGATAACCGTCGTCGTGCGTCGCTGCCGCCGCCGCCTTCGTCCATCCACCGCCGAGGTACTCCCCTCCTTCCGTCCCTCCTCCCTCCTCCTCGCACATCCTCCCTCCTCCTGCGGCCGCCCCTTCCTCCTCCGCCACCGCCCTCCTCCCTCCGCCTGTGGCCGCCCCTCCTCCCTCCTCCGTCGGCAGCCCTCCTCCCACTGTCCTCGACCTCACCGCCGCCACCCGAGCCCACCCAGCACCGCCGCCTCCCGATCCCAATCCTGCCCTCGCCGCCCCTACCTCTCTGTCGCCCCCCACCCCCTGCCACTAGTTAGTACTAGATTTAGTAGTAGTAGATGTTAATTTAGGGTTCATAGCTAGTACTAGATGTTTAGTAGTAGTAGATGTTAATTACTAGTAGTGATGGTACTAGTTAACTAGGGCAGTATGGTTAATAGTAGTTGTAGTTGAACTACTTTAGTTGTAGTTGAACTAGTTTAGTTGTAGTTGAACTAGTTTAGTAAGTAAATTAATAAACTAGTTGTACTAGTTGAATTAATAGAGCTAATGTATTATTAGTAAGATAATTAATATAACTAGTTCAACTACTTTATTTTTAGAAAGAACTAGTTTTTTTATATTTATTGCAAGTTTATATTTAGTAAGAACTAGTTGAATTAATAAAACTAGTTGAACATGTCATATTTGTTGTTATTTTTTAGTTTAAGCAATTATTCGGGATGTATTAGTGATAACTTATACGGTTTCAGGTGACCACCATCGTCCCCGTCACCGACCCCCTCCGACATCCCCGCCGTCGTCCCAGTCACCGACACCCTCCGACATCGAGGTGAGACTAGCCAAATATCCTTTTATATCTTGTGTTGCTCAAATAGGATATGTGGTTGCCCAAGTGGCCGTTCATGTTCAGTTTACACCTCCGAGTGGCCTATGTTTTGCCGGAGTGTTGATTAATTTCTGTTCCGGCAAATTTCAGGCGCTCGATATGTCCTTTTTTAGCAAAGGTCATGCCAGATTTTTTTCGTGAATTCTGGCATGACTTGTGCTAGAATATGTACAAGTTTAATCTTTGAATTATGAACGTAGGAAATGTCGTACTCAGACGACGACAGTCTCCCAGGGGAGTGCAGCTGGTGCCACGACGATCGAGGTATGTGCGACAGGTTCGTTGAGCTGGACGAAGATCGGCGCTTCAGCATTAAGCTCGAGGAGACCTTCGATGTTGAAACGGTACGCAACAACGACAGGTGTTTTTTCGTAATTAAGCATGACTTCAACTATTTCAATGTCTAATTTTCATATTTTACAATTCGACTAGCTTATCCCATGCCATGCAAGACGCTATGTCTTGGAGAGGATGGGTTTTGAAGACCATGAAAATTTTGAAACAAAGAAAATACACCTAAGGACCCATCATGATATGGATTTTGAAGTAAATCTGTGCAATGCTCAGAGCGTAACCCATTTTGGTTGCCAGAATTGGGAAGCACTTTGCAAAATGTATGGTTTTTATGAGGGTATGATTGTAACCATGGATCTTGGTGATCCTGACATTGAGCAAGACAATATGGACATTTGGGTCCTTGTTGATACACTTCCGATTGTACCGCTATGTGAGTTTCTGAAACATAGTTATTAAATAATTTATATTGTTTATTTCAAAATAGTTGACAGCTTATTTCCATTGACAGCTTATTTTGATTCTTCAAAGACTGTGCGGAAGATGGTAGATAAAACCCACTACACCGATGGCACCGAATTAACGTATAAGGAGAAAAATCATCTGATCGCATTTTGTACTCTTCTTGAGAATTACAATAACTATTATCGAACTCCTCCAAATTATGGTGAATACGTGCCACTAGTGCATGTGTTGAACCACGGTAACTTCTCTGGAGATACCCTGGTAAGATTTTTTACTATTACGACATATGTGCATCTTTTGCATACTTCTAAAACTAGTACATCATTGCTAACTACGAAGTTATTATTATGTTTTTCAACAGAAACTCCCGATGGATTGTGTGCCTCATCTGATGTCTCTGAATGGTCGCCTCTCAGTTCTGAACATACTGCCAGGTAAATCTAGGGAGCTCACCTGTGCATATCGGATTTCTTAAACCGGTGAACACATGTTCATCAAAGAATGGAAGAAATGTATGGGCATTCGCAAGGAGGTTCTTGGAAGTAACATTCAGCGAAAGGCAAGAATTGGAGATAGGCTAATCTCCATTCTCCATAATGGAGAGTCAGGGGCTATCTTGTTTTTTGCTATTTTACCTTAGAAAATGTAGTAGGTCTTAATCGAATGTAGTATGTCCTATGAGGTACAATATGTTTATTATGTGGTAATGTGTTAGAGTTGATAATGAGGATTACTTGTGATTACGACTAGTGACCAATTTGCTATGTGATGTCATTGATGAAAACGATGATCTGGAGGAGGTGTTATATGACAATGATGTATTATGATGATAAGTTGTTAATGATATGATGATGATGATGATGATCATGATATTATTATATCATTGGGTGAAAGAACCGCGGATTAGTTTCAAGTGGATGGACATCCACTTGAAACTAGTCCACGGTTCTTTCACCCCGTGATGTAATAACTCATTATGATGTAAAAACAATCTCTAAATTCCTGTTGTATGAAAACTTGTGTAAAGGTGTATGAATACAACATGACATAAAAAAGAAATAAAATACTAAATAATAGTAGTAGCGCGGGAAAGGAGAAGCGTTACTACTAATTACCAGTAGGGCTGTTCTGAAGAAGCACTACTACTAAGTCAATTTAGCAGTAGTGTGGATCTAGGCGCGCTATTGCTAAGCTTTAGCCGTAGCGCCTTATCAGTAGCGCTCCTTCCCGCGCTACTGATAGGCCTAAAACCCGCGCTGCTGCTAGGCTTTTCCCTAGTAGTGCATCTTTGCACTTATTCCATGAATCAATACTATTCTTAGGCAAAGACGAAAACCAAGTTTTAGCACAAATCTCTAAGTGAAAACAGAAATAACTTCAATTTAACAATATCATTATCCGCATCTTTCCTATTTTGCATATCACACAAATGAACAAAGTTGTTTAGATGAGTAGCGGCATCTTCCCTAGGAAGGCCAGAGAATTGTTCTTTCATAACAACATTCAACAAAGCAGCATTGATTTCACAAGATTCAACATCATTAAGAGGAGCAATCGGAGTGCTAAGGAAATCATTATTATTGGTATTGGAAAAGTCACACAATTTGGTATTATCTTGCGCCATCGTGACAAGCAATCCAACACACAAGCACACAAAAAGGCAAGCGAAAGAGAGGGCGAATAAAACAGTAAGGGTGAAGTGGGGGAGAGGAAAACGAGAGGCAAATGGAAAATAATGTAATGCGAGGGAGATGAGTTTGTGATGGGTACTTGGTATGTCTTGACTTGAGCGAAGACTTCCCCGGCAATGGCGCCAGAAATCCTTCTTGCTACGTCTTGAGCTTGCATTGGTTTTTCTCTTGAAGAGGAAAGGGTGATGCACCAAAGTAGCATAAGTATTTCCCTCAGTTTTTGAGAACCAAGGTATCAATCCAGTAGGAGGCTCCTCAAGAGTCCCACGCACCTACACAAAAAAACAAGAACCTCGCAACCAACGCGATAAAGGGGTTGTCAATCCCTTCACGGTAACTTGCGAAAGTGAGATCTGATAGAGATAATAAGATAAGATAACTATTTTTGGTATTTTTATGATATAGATTGGAAAGTAAAAGATGCCAATAGAAGTAGATGGAAAACTTATATGATAGAAGATAGACCCGGGGTACATAGGTTTGACTAGTGGCTTCTCTCAAGATAGCATAAGTATTATGGTGGGTGAACAAATTACTGTCGAGCAATTAATAGAGAAGCGCATAGTTATGAGATTATCTAGGCATGATCATGTATATAGGCATCACGTCCATGACAAGTAGATCAAAACGATTCTGCATCTACTACTATTACTCCACACATCAACCGACTCCTGCCTGCATCTAGAGTATTAAGTTCATGAAATACAGAGTAACACATTAAGAAAGATGACATGATGTAGAGGGATAAACTCATGCAATATGATATAAACCCCATCTTTTTATCCTCGATGGCAACAATATAATGCGTGCCTTGCTGCCCCTGCTGTCACTGGGAAAGGACACCGCAAGAATGAACCCAAAGCTAAGCACTTCTCCCATTGCAAGAAAGATCAATCTAGTAGGCCAAACCAAACTGATAATTCGAAGAGACTTGCAAAGATAACGTAATCACACATAAAAGAATTCAGAGGAAATTCAAATATTTCTCATAGATAAACTTGATCATAAACCCACAATTCATCAGATCTCGACAAACACACCGCAAAAAGAGTTACATCGAATAGATTTCCAAGAAGATCGAGGAAAAGTTTGTATTGAGAATCAAAGAGAGAGAAGAAGCCATCTAGCTAATAACTATGGACCCGAAGATCTGTGGTAAACTACTCACAACTCATAGGAGAGGCCTTGAAGATGATGTAGAGGCCCTCCGTGATCGATTTCCCCTTCGGTGGAGCGCTGGCGAAGGCTCCAAGATGGGATCTCGCGCATACAGAAGGTTGCGACAGTGGAATTAGGTTTTCGTGGTCACTTCTGATCTTTTCAGGGTATGGGAGTATATATAGGAGGAAGAATTAGGTCGGTTGACGCTCGAGGGGCCCATGAGGCACTACAAAAAAAGACACATCCGTGACATTTTGGGCTGAACGAAATTTTTTTCTGTCATACATATGACACTTCTATGATGATAATTGTGACAAAACCCGGTATCATCATAGATGTGGTGGGATCCTACTTCTATGACAAAAAATCATGACAGAAAATGGGCTTTTCATCCTGGGCGGGCCGGAGACGTAGCTGCATGACATTCTTTGGGCCGTCCATGACGGAAAAAACCATGGTAGAAGCGAGGGGGAGGAAAATTTTGGGGAGTTCCCGGTTACGGTGGGAGGTCGGGGGCCGAACAATGCGCGTTTCTCTCGTACACGTACGCGTGTGTGTGCGAGGCGTTGGCTCTAACTAAACCCGAGCGAGGCGTTGGGCTCTAACTGAACCAGGACGATTGCACTGCAGGCTACGTGTTACTGAACCCGAGCGATCGATCGATGGCTGTTAACTGAACCCGATCAAGCGATTATTCCTTCGCTACTGCTGCTAACTGAAGCCGATCGATTGGATGAACAGTGAGCGTTGTGGGGGGGTGGATGAACAGTGAGCGGTGGCGTTGCCTCTGGATGAACAGGACCCCGTGGTGTGGTGAAGGGCTGGATGAACAGTAGACGGTGGAGGGGTACCCGTGGAGGGGTGGTTGAACAGGACCCCGTGGTGTGGAGGGCTAGATGAACTGTAGACGGTGGAGGGGTGGTTGAACAGTAGCCAGTGGAGTAGTGCACGGTGGAGGCTGGATGTACACGAGCCCGTGGAGGCTGGAGGAGGTCGACAGTAGCCCGTGGAGGCTGGAGGAGATTGACGGTGGAGATGAACAGTATCCCGTGGGGTCCCGTTTTGCGGTACGCCACACCCCTCCCGATGAACAGGACCCCCGTTTTGACCGTAGCGCTCCAACACAAGTCCGTTTCGTCCATTTTGCGGTACGCCATACCCCTCCCAATCAACAGGACCCCCGTTTCAACCGTAGGAGGTCTGTTT